>NW_021604877.1:0-39560 GCF_004785775.1 Grammomys surdaster | reverse complement strand
ACAAAACAAAACAAAACAAAACAAAACAAAACAAAACAAAACAAAACAGAAAACAAAGCAACAAGAAGTCAGGGCTCAAAATATGCTTGCTGAAAGATTAAACTAATGAACAGAGAACAATATGCTGGAGAATGATGAAATTGACTGTTAGCAAATAGTAAAAATCTTTAATCCCCTCCATGCCTGAAATAATGATTGTCTTTTTAATTTGGGTCATTAGAGGTTTGATTCCCTTGGATGAACATAGAAAACCTCATCTCAGGCACATGGGCCAGACCACCACTTCTTCTTAGGAGTCTCTTGTCCACAAAAACTACAGTTGACTAAGGAATACAGAGAGCAGGAGAAATAATCTTCCCCAGGGAAGCACACATCAGTTGGTTATTCAAAATCAAATAGTCCTGAAAACATACATACAAGTAACATTATACAGACTGAGTAGGCTATCCTTAAAAACATATATGCATGTAATAGAAATTAATGAAAAAAGATTCTATGAATTTGAAAGCAAGAAGGAGGGGTATTTGAGAGAGTCTGGAGGGGAGAAGGGGGAAATGCTGTAATTATTATAAGCTCAAAAATAAAAAAAGAAAAAAGTCAAAAAAAAAGGTCTCCTGTCTGTCTTGATAAATGAACAAAGCGGTGAGGTCAGAGGACTTTCAATTTCACTGTGTCAGTTGCTTAACTGTGACGTGTGGTAAGTGAGTCTCTAAGTACAAAGCAGGGAGAACCCCTTGGATGTCCGCTCCCCGCATGAAGAATACAAAAATGTGCAACCCTGGGGTCAAGTGATGCTTACTAAATGCGGTTGATTCCTCTGTGCACGTTGTATTTCCAGAATATTACTGGACTTTTGGGGTCCCATATCTGTAGTCAGTGTTCTAGAAAACACACCCACAATGTGTGTGTGTTGATCAGTCACTATAACTATGGCTTTGAGATGTTTGTAAAGATTAAGAGTTGAGGAACACTCAAACATCTTTACTGAAAGGAAAAACATCTGCCATACAGCCGTCTCCTCTCCACACCGGCTACTTTGGACTGGGAACGTTTCAGAACCATTGTCTATTTGCTCTGTGCTAGCTTATGCTGCTTCTCTTCTCTTTTATTTCTCACTTTATGATTCCTTGCTAACATTCAAGGTCAAGCTACCCAGGCATAAACGACTCTTCCTGTGTGTGTTTGGCTCTTTGTGACTGAGGTGTGTAGAATGATGCCTCTCATTTTTGATTAATTGGAGATAGTTCTGTGTGGGTGTCACTTATTGGAGCATAGATCATCTCTCACCTTTGTGTGTTTCCTGTTTACATATTCAAAGAAGATGGAAGGTGTGGAACACAACCAAAGCTCCCAGTCATAGCGCGAAAAATACATATTTTCTTCCAGCTTTATAATTGGAGGTTTGATATCTGCAGGGTTTTCTGGGTATGACTACCTTAAACCACACTGCTGTAAGTCACACAGTCTTCCGCTTGCTGGGCATCCCTGGCCTAGAGGAGCAGCACATGTGGATTTCCATCCCCTTCTTCATTTCCTATGTCACTGCCCTGCTTGGGAACAGCCTGCTCATCTTCATCATCCTCACAAGGCCCAGTCTCCGTGGACCCATGTACCTCTTCCTCTGCATGCTGGCGGGGGCAGACATTGTGCTCTCCACATCCACAGTTCCCCAGGCCTTGTCCATCTTCTGGTTTCAGGCTGGGGAGATCTCCCTGGATCGCTGTATCACTCAGCTCTTCTTCATCCACTCCACCTTCATCTCTGAGTCGGGGATCTTGCTGGTGATGGCATTTGACCGCTACCTTGCCATTTGCTACCCCCTGAGGTACACCACCATCCTCACAAACTCCCTGATTGGGAAAATCGGAGTGGCCATCTTTCTGAGAAGCTTTGGTACAATTTTCCCTATAATATTTCTCCTGAAAAGACTAATTTTTTGCAGAACCAACATTCTTCCACATACAGCTTGTGAGCACACTGGCGTGTCCAAGTTTGCATGTAATGACCTCCAAATGAATATCTGGTATGGATTTTTTGTTTTAATGTCAACAGTAACTTTAGATGTTGTGTTGATTTTTATTTCCTATGTGCTGATTCTCCGTGCCATCTTCCTTATGCCTTCCCAGGATGCTCGCCACAAAGCTCTTAATACATGTGGATCCCATGTCTGCGTCATCATCCTCTTCTATGGGCCTGGGATTTTCTCAACCCTCACCCATCAGTTTGGATATCAGATATCAACTGGTATCCATGTCCTACTTGCTAATATCTGCATTCTGGCTCCACCAATGTTGAATCCCATCATCTATGGAGTCAAGACCAAACAAATCCGAGACCAAGTGACTCATATCTTGTTTCTGAAAGTAATATGACTTTCAGAACAGAAACTAAAGTACTGCATTCTCAACACTCTAGTCACATGCAGGGGAAACTCTAGCAGCATTAGAGTTAGGTGAGGGACAATGAAGCACTCAATTTATTTGACTAGCTCTCTTTCTGAATAAATTCCGTTAGGGAAGTTTTGATATGATTTCAAGGTCTCAGGTCAGTAATGAGATTGGTGTACTTGGGGATCAGTAACTTTTCACATTCAGAGTCTGAGAAATATATTCATCTTTTAAATCCAAATTCTAGTTCATAACCTATAGATATGTATTTTAACAGAGAGCTGTATCTGACTGCTGGATTTATTGTGTACCAAATTAATTTCCATTCTTTTTCTATGTTGAACATTCCTCTATATGTTTTCCTCCTCTTCCCCTCTAATATAAATTTTTATTTCTCTCAGGCTCATTTAATCTCCATATATATTATTATTCAAAAGAAGGACTCAAGAGAAGATAAAAATCTATGGAACCCCAATACAATAGCACAGTCAGTCTTTCTGTCTCTGTGTATCTCTCTGTCTGTCTCTTGTCTCTGCATCATTCCCTATCCACTCACTTACTCTGTTTTTCCTTACTCTCCATCTTGCTTCCCCTCTTGTTCTTGCCCCATCACAGCAAAATGTCTTGAAAAAGTTGCATCTTTATTATTTGTTTTCTGTCTTCTCCACTCTTTGTGACACACTGCTGTCATACTTTTCCCCTATATCAATGACAATGTATGCTACTGGGATAATGTATTCAGTGGTCAACTGTAGGAACACAGTCAAAAGAATGACTCAAGCTGAAGAATGCCTTAGCAACCTGTGAGAGAGGCTTGAGGAAAAATGGCAGAGTGCCTTTCACCTCAGGTGCATCTTGTTCCCTGAACTGTTCTTGGATGTGCTTTTGTGTCTCCTGTGACAAACATTTACATTCAATTTATATGAGATATTTATTCTTATTGGATGTCAGATCATAGCTATAGAATCCAATCTCGGGAGTGTACTCTGAGTCTGAATATAGCCTTTTTGTGCTTTTGTGCTTTTCTAAATATAATCTATAGTACA
The DNA here is from genome assembly GCF_004785775.1 of Grammomys surdaster. NCBI lineage: Eukaryota > Metazoa > Chordata > Mammalia > Rodentia > Muridae > Grammomys > Grammomys surdaster. The sequence goes on along the minus strand of NW_021604877.1, from coordinate 36,127 downwards.
TTCCAGACAATTGCATTTAAAATGGTCTGTCCTGAGAAAGTTCTGGGAAAGGCTACTCTGTTAATATTATATATGTACTTACTGGCATTTATTTATGTGTTTTTTCTAAACTCAATCAATCTTCCCTTGGATCACTACTTTTATTGTTGCAGTCGTGTATAAAAGCACACCAAACCTGAAGAAATGTTGTTTACAACATTAGATCTGCCCCATTCTTTCAGATCCTTGGATCCCAGGTCAGGAAGACAACATCTACACAGGTCAGCCAACAATTTGACAGTCAATCATACTCTACATCGTAACATGAAGTAGTGACAGCATTGACAAACCTTCTTTCTTTCTGGAAAATTATCACTTTCCCATGTCAGGAAACATAACAGAAAATTCATTGTAAAAATCATCTACTCTTTCTTATAGACATAATGATTAATGATATTTTCTAAATATACTTCTTACTATGCATATGAGTCAGTTAGATTTATCCTACCTACTCTTCTCAGTAAAGCTACGTGGACTTACTCTCATGCATACAATATCAATGTCTATGGGTATTGTTAGTGTATACTATCTGAAACTCTATATATTTATTATTAATTCTTTTTTAGTTGTTTCATAAAAATTTCCAGTTAAACTCTCTGAACTTAAAATATACTTTCCTGGTAGCTGTAAAGTACAAATTATTTTTTCATATTTAAAAGACATTAAAATAATTAATTTTTCTTAGTTCATGTTTGAGTTTGTGATTTTCAAAGAACTGGTCCTGACATTTAAACTGTTAAATTTATGAACATAAATTATTCATATTATCATCCTTTTTGTTGTATTAACACTTACCACACATTTTAATGGTGTTCAACATGATGTTTCAGCCCATGGATAGGGCACGCACTGGCCAGCTCCTTCCTCCTCACCCACTCCTTCACAGCCTCTAGCAATCACCATATGCCTTCAGGCTGCCTTTTAATTCCCACGTAATCTTAGAATATTTTCTTCAATCTAAAATTTTGTTATTATTCACTTAGATATTCTTCTTGATTTTCATCGTTTTCTTTTTAGATCTATTTTTTTTCAAAATAAGACATTAACAAATAAATGTTAGGAAAACAAAGAAAGCCGATGCATAATTGATAATCTGAGTCTGTCTCTCTGCTTGTTTAACCCCTTTTTCAGTTGCATCCTTTTGGGCATGGGATACAAGCTCCCTCCTGCAATATCCTGTAGTATGAAACTTGCTACATATGAAGTATAGTGCCATCTCCTCATGTCTCATAGGGGGAGTTCCGGAACAGGCAGACTAAACCTATAAAAAATACACAATCTTTTTAGTCACGGATGAAAGAAGGGAAAGATTTCTCTCAGTTGCAGTTGTCTGTAATAACTTCATCAAAATAGCTTTTTTTTTTTTTTGAGTTTGTCTTACGTGGATTAGCTGTCATGTATTCACTGAACACAGTGGTAGGTTCCATGGGCATCTTCATTCACGTATGTCAGGTATTTTTCACTGTACTCACCATCCCCTCAGATTCCTTCTTTTTGCCCCTCCCACGAGCTCTACGTTCACTTATTCTTACTGACTTTCATGTCATATACATACATAGCCATATACGTCACATAGATCTGATTCTATACATCTAAAATCTACGATTCACAGATGAGAGAGAAGGAGACATTTGTCTTTTTAAATCTGACTTAGTTTGCCTAATATGATAGCCTCAGTTGTATTCATTTCTCTGCACATTAAACGATTTCATCCTTTTATGGTTGAATGAAATGATGTGTGTATATATACAGCACATTTCTTTATTCATCATTTGTTGACGGACAACTGGGCTGATTCCACTAACTTCTCTGTTTCTTATTTTGGATCTCTGTCTTCTGCCTCTAACCTCTAAGACTCTTAATCTCTTTATTATTTTTGTGTTTCTTCTAATAACATTGGGAAACATTTTCCTAACTTGTGGTCGACTTTTACTAATAATCTTTGTCTCTGTCTAATAAACTGGTCAACTAAGACATTGAATTTTATTTTTTTACTCAATGATTGAATTTAAAATTTGATAAAATTTAATTTATCTTCACAGAAAAATGCTGCAGTTGGACTGGTGCTGCTATGTATTCAAATGTTAAATATTGTTTCCAAAAAGCTAGTTGTCCAATGAGGAGATGCTCAGGTACACAGAGTGATGCTATGAAACCTAGCCCCTCAAGTTAATTGGTCAATAAAAGCTAAAGCCTATGATTGGGAAGTAGATAGAGGAAGGTAGGTTTTCAGTTGCCTGGCTGGGGGTCCTAGGTAGAGACAAGAGGGGAGAGAAGAAAGGATACAGAGAGAAGAGGAAGCCACCATGAGAGGAGATGGACCATGAGCATGTAGCCAGGAGAAACAGCAAGCAATGAGGGACATATGGATAGGATGGAAGTTAAAATGCCTCTAAAAGCTGCCCAATCTAGGCTTACAGCTTGTAAATAGAATACCTGGATTGTGTGTCTTTCATATAGGCTAGCAAGAATAAGTGATTCCTTTTACAGAAAAAATCTGCAGAAAGAAGGACATTTGCATGTACTTTTATTCCCTCCTTCTCTGGTTTTGTCTTCTATAAACATCCTGCATTGGTGTGGTACGTTTATTCAGACTGGTAATTAATACTGCTATATTATTAGTAATAAAGCCATAGTTTCCATTGCTAAGCTTTGTTGATAGTCTAGGTAGACAGTAATTTTATTTATAGTATTCTGATCTCCATGAATTTGAGAGTTAACTGGTTTCTTATTAATGTGAGATTGGTCAGAAAATGGAAGAGAAAGCTTAATGGATTTGATCATGTTTAAGAGAAAATTATAATGGTGAATGTCTTCCAAGACTAAATGGAAGAATATAAATAACAACATACTGGTGAAAACGTAGTAACTGCAGTTACCTGCACAAGCCCTGTAAAGATTAAGGCAGACAGCATCCAGCATGGATGAGGATGAGTCCTTAGGGGTCCTTCTCTAGCTGAGGAGCTCGTGACAGTTGATGGCTGCTGAAGGAGGGGGAGTAAATTTTCTTTCGTTTGTGTGGACACAAGTATGTTGTCCATAGTCCCTAACTTTGGTAGTCCCCACATCCATGAGGCAATAATTGATTTAGAAGGTTATGTACAAAAAAAGAAGGGGACATGTTTGGGGCAGTCTAAGGCCTACTGTGAGGAGACAATTGAAGTGGAGATGATAAAGATACATCATATACACATATGAGAATGTCAAAGACAAATAGAAATAGTCTTAAAAATTATAAATCACTAAACAGAATATAAATCACACAGAGTGGGCTGGTAACTTAGGAAGGAAATGTTATGTGATGTTAATGGAATACAATCTTGTTGGGGTTAACGTAATATGTGTAGCTGGCCAATATGTGGGCAACCAAATTGTGACTAGACAGTAGATGTTAGAAATTAGTGAATCTGGAAATATATAGGTGAAAAGATTATGGGAATGAATAACTAGAATAGAGCGGAGAGAAACAGAGCTGAAGAGGAAACAATTGAGAGTATGGACAGCGGGGAATGGATAAAAGAAATGTGTGTATACACATAAAAAGCATATTACTCAGCCTTAAAAACAAGGAACTTCTGTCCTTTGCAGCAGCATGCACAAACCTAAAGGTACCATGGTAGGTGAAATAAGCCAGATGCAGGAAGAAAACATGATGCGTGACAAACGCCTGTGGAATTTAAAGTAGCCGGGTTCTCAAAAGCAGGGAATAGAATGGTGGTTGTCCAGGGAGAGGGAAGGGGAACTGGGGAGGTGTTCCAGGGACTCAACATCTTAGTTATGAGATATGGGTGTTTTGGAAAACTAATGTTCAGGGATGTGTCACAAGGACACTTGAAATTTGCTAAGATGTAGATCTCTTCACAAAACCAAACCCAGAGGAATTATATAAGGTAATGCATGTTTTTATTAGCTTTATTATGGTTGTTATTTCAAAGCACATACATGCATTTATAAGTCAGTAAGTTTTGGGGAAAAAGAAAGGAGACAGGAATTAGTTTTCTACATGGACATTGAACTGTTTATCCAAGGTGCCAGCATCTTGCATGTGCTTGTGAAGGAATCTAGCAGGTCTGTGCCAGCATCGAGGAGAAGAAGTTAGACGATACAGTTCCAGATGAGCAGCAGTTTCTACAAGAGAGTCCAGTAAGTACGAATCTGGAAACAAGCCCGACAGCATCAGTAAATCTCACCAGTTTAAATAAATTGCAACATCCACAGATGAAGACTTGAGTAGATGGTTTTTATTTGCAGGTTTTCTTTGTTGACTGCATTTCACTCTGACATAAATTTCATGAGGTTATTTGTCTTCTCCACTCCTGCATTTGGAAGTGAGTGCTGGGGATGGAGTAGATTTCCAATGGGAATTTTTTTATTTACTTAAAAAAGATTTCTAGAAAGTATTAAAATGTGAAAATTTCTAATAGTAATAAGAAAAAGCACATGGAAGTGAAGAGACTTCTGTTAGAGTTTTCTCTTGGAGCATCACATGTTTTTTTTTTAAATTTTTTTATTGGATGTTTTATTTACATTTCATATGTTGTCCCTTTACCCCATCCCCCACCCACCCAGGAACCCCCAATCCCCTCACCCCTCCTCCTTCTTCTCTGTGGATGTAACCTCTATCTACCCCCCCACTCCCACCTCCCCACCCTCAAAATTCCCACCCCCTGGGGCATCCAGCCTTCATGAGGTCAAGGTTCTCTTCTTCCACCTATGCCCAGCAGGGCCCTCCACTCTTACATATTCAACTAAAGCCCTGGATCCCTCCCTTAAGTGCTCCCAGGCTGGTGGTTTAGACCCTGGGAGCTGTGGTTGGTTGGTATTGTTGCTCTCCTCGTGGTGCTGCAAATCCTTTCAGCTACTTCAGTCTTCACTCTAACTCCTCCACTGAGAACCCCATGATCAGTTCAATGGCTAGTTGTGAGCATCTGCCTCTGGATGTCAGACTCTTGAAGACCTCTGAGGAGACATCCATATCAGGCTCTTATCAGCATGCACTTCCTGACTTCCACATCAGCATCTACCTTTGGTGACTGCACATGGGATAGATACTCAGGTGGAGTGGTCTTCAGATGGCCCCTCCTTCAGTTTCTGTCCCTCATTTTGTCTCCATATTTGCTCCCTTGAGTATTTTGTTGCTCCTTCTAGGAAGGACCGAATCACCCCCACTTGGTCTTCCTTCTTTATGAGCTTCATGTGGCCTGTGAGTTGCATCTTGGACATTTCAAGGTTCTGGGCTAATATCCAATAATCAGTGAGTGAATACCATGTGTGTTCTTTTGTGATTGGCTTACCTCACTCAGGATGATAATTTCTAGTTCCATCCATTTACCTAGGAATTTCTTGAATCCATTGTTTTTAATAGCTGAGTAATACTCCATTGTGTAAATATACCACATTTTTTTAATCCATTCCTCAGTTGAAGGACATCTGGGTTCTTTCCAGCTCCTGGCTATTATAAATAAGGCTGCTATGAACATAGTTGAGCATATGTCCTTATTATATGTTCGAGCATCTTCTGGGTATATGCCTAGGAGTGGTATAGCTGGATCCTCGGGTAATGCTATGTCCAATTTTCTGAGGAACCGCCAGACTGATTTCCAAAGTGGTTGCACCATCTTGCAGTCCCACCAACAATGGAGGAGTGTTCCTCTTTCTCCACACCCTCGCCAGCATCTACTATCACCTGAGTTTTTAATCTTAGCCATTCTGACTGGTGTGAGATGGAATCTCAGGGTTGTTTTGATTTGCATTTCCCTGACGACTAAGGATGCTGAACATTTCTTCAGGTGCTTCTCGGCCATTCGAGTTTCTTCCGTTGAAAATTCTTTGTTAAGCTCTATACCCCATTTTTTAATAGGGTAATTTGGTTTTCTGGAGTCTAATTTCTTTCTTTTTTTTTTTTTTGGTTTGGTTTTTCGAGACAGAGTTTCTCTGTGTAGCCCTGGCTGTCCTGGAACTCACTCTGTAGACCAGGCTGGCCTCGAACTCAGAAATCCGCCTGCCTCTGCCTCCCAAGTGCTGGGATTAAAGGCGTGCGCCACCACCGCCCGGCTTGGAGTCTAATTTCTTGAGTTCTTTGTATATATTGGATATTAGCCCTCTATCAGATGAAGGATTGGTAAAGATCTTTTCCCAATTTGTTGGTTGTCGTTTTGTCCTATTGACAGTGTCCTTTGCCTTACAGAAACTTTGCAATTTTATGAAGTCCCATTTGTCAATTCTTGATCTTAGAGCATATGCCATTGGAGTTCTGTTCAGGAACTTTTCCCCTGTGCCCAAGTATTCGAGGGAGCAGCACATATTTAACTCAAATAATTCAGAAGACACGTAGGGATTAGTATGTTGACCTGGTGACTGGTCAGTGAGTACAAAGAATTTGATCCCTCACCGGAAGAAGATAATTAAATTATGAAAATTGATTTCTGACTTGCACACATGCTCCTTGACATGCATGCCCACAATATACACACGTTATATAACACACACACACACACACACACACACACACACACACACTCCCAAAGGAATTGTGTGTCACAAAAAAGCTAAAAATTAAAATTTCTATGTAGATATATTTATCAGAAAATACTGCTAGCAGAATAAACCAGAAGCTATGTAAATATTCAGGAGTAGGAGCATCGAAAGCAAAGAGGGTAATATGAGACGGGTTGGATGGAGGAAAGGTAATGGAGAAATGATGTAATTATATTATAACCTCAAAAGTAAAAACAATTAAAAGATACATCATGGCAGGCCAACAGAGCAGAATATTCAGTTACCCATTTTTTCCAAGAAATATTATAGAATACTGACTCTTTGTGTGGTGTTGTGCTAATCTGGAGGCAGATGCAGCTGTAACAGAACCATGTGGTGAATTGTGCTGTATTTTAGTTTCTTGATATACCAGTGGGTTTTCCTATTCCTGACACAAAACAACAAAAGTGAGATGAAGGATATTCATTTTCTTCCCTATAGTGCCGTTGACTCTATGTCCCACAGCATCATGCTCCACACCTTAACACTACACAACAATTTCTAGAAAAAAATAAACATGGTTTCCTAAAGCAGAAAAAATAAAGAGGCTGCGTGGTTGACATTTATTACCACAAACAGTCAGATCATGCTGGGTAGACAGTGTACAATGTGAGAGCCCAAAAATAGCAGAGAAAGAGCTGGGAGAGTTATCAATGGAAATGTCTTATTGATAATCGCTAGATACTGCCATTAGATACAAACACAACAGTGTAAATATACTTTATTATTATTATTATTTTTTTTGGTTTTTCGAGACAGGGTTTCTCTGTGTAGCCCTGGCTGTCCTGGAACTCACTCTGTAGACCAGGCTGGCCTCGAACACAGAAATCCGCCTGCCTCTGCCTCCCAAGTGCTGGGATTAAAGTGTGCGCCACCACCGCCCGACGTAAATATACTTTAAATGGACTTGACTTTGACATTTTGTTATGAGACTGCAAACATAGCACTAAGTCAATGTTGTTTGACTGGGTCAAACAAACAAACAAACAAACAAATGTTTGAAAAGATAAATAAGATTCCAATAGTTAAAGTGTTTCTTTGTCTTTTATAAGTCAGGTTCTAAGAGGGTCATGAGGGATGAAGTTTGGGCCCTTCAGAAGGTTTCTGGCTAAGTTCCTGTCCTCTGATCTTACACTGACCCCACTAAATTCTCTCATCCAACCTCATGGCAGCTCTCAAACATGCTCTTCACAAGGGGCTCCCAGCATCCACGTCATGAAAGAGTTAAGGGCTTTCTAGTTATATTCCTGCTGTAGAGGAGATCCTAGGGGAGAAGAAAGTCATATGGGTTCGCTCATGGTCCCTGGGGATGCTCAGAGAAAGAAGACTTTGTTCTTCAGATCCTCCCACACAGTGGTATACTGGCCATGGTTGAGTCTTCTGCGATGTGGACACTGGGATGAAGACGGAGCGTGACTGCAGGCGGAGCCTGGCAGTTGTGATGAGGAGAGACGTGTGTTGGTATTAATCATCAGAGCCTGGTGCTTCTGTGTCCTCTGCCCGCGGCATGAGCTGTGAGAGTGTGAGTGTGAAGATGAGGGAGGTGGGGAGGCAAAGTGACGGCTGCCTCAGTCGTTTGGTCATCCGGCGAAGTTTGCGTTTGGAATTATCCGACTGAGAACAGCCAGAGGTCAGTCCAGCTGCCCTTGCACAAGTTTTGAGGCTTAGTGGGAACAAGAGTGGAGCAAGAGATGAGGCAACTGCTTCTTGACTTCTGAACTCATTTCTTTTGTGACTCTGGAGAGCGCCATTCTAAAGTCTAGATAAATAATAACATATACAAGGTTTTCCTCGAGTAGTGGGCTTGGAGGTTTGTTCTGTAATGGCCCAGAACTTTTAGTTTCCCCTATGAATTAGTAAATTCTACACTACAAAAAGCTGCCATAAAAAAGGAAGATTAACTACATTTTTAAAACATTTAAAATTATTTCCTGGTAGTCTCAGTTAAATAATGAATGTTAGCCATTTCTGCCATTTGCCCTCACCTCCCCTTTCTCCCAGTGATGCCTTTCTTTGCAGGCCTCCTTTTTACTGTCATGCCTTCATTTTGTTTGTGACCCACTGAGTTACTTAGAGTTTCCTGTCTGAGTATGGGTGGAGAGTTACGGGCTGTATTTTTATGCAGTGCTAGGAGAAAGAGGATGCCTTTGGTCTTATGATTGTGATGTAGTTTGTGATTACACATTACACATTACATTCCTCACTCATGGTCTTTTAAATAAACAAATAGAATGGTTTAAAGACGAGGTAGATAACATGTAAATGGATCAGATGGCTATGTTCAATATAACTTTACTTTTAAGAGCAGAAGGCAGGCAAGACTTGGCCCAAGCCTGCAGTTTGTTGACCCCTGGAATAACTTCCCAGCCAGCATTTACAATTTTGACTTTGTTTTTGTGTTTTTAGACAAGCTCTGTTCCTGTCACCCAAGCTGGCTTTGAACTGTCAATCCTCCAAGTACTTACATTTTTAGTGTCTGACTCAAGCTTATGAAGTTCAAAATGAACTAGAGAAGCAGCTATGTTGCCATAGGAGTTACCTGTTTCGAGAGCTCTCTTTTCAGGTAAATGTAAGAGGACAGGGAGGTTGGAGGCAGGGGTAAGGGAGTAGCTCCAACCCTCAGTTTCCAGAGGATGCTCTGTGTTTAGAAAGAAGCCAGAATGCTGGGTGAGGATGGGCTGATATGACTCATGTAAACCATCACACAGGTAACTTATGATGTGTGTAAGAGTCAGTTTACACAGCTAATGGTGACATGTATAAGTTTGGGGAAGCCTGACTGTGCTTGTGTAGTGTCATAGGGAAGGGCTACTGGTGTGAACTGTGAAAATGTGTCAGTGTCACTGCTTGATCAGAACGTTTGTGAGGGAACATGTATGATGGTGACTATAGGAATGAATGTGGTGAAACTATATGTGTGTGTGCATGTGTGCCTGTGTATGTGTGTGTGTGAGTGTACGTGTGTGCATGTGCATGTGTGTGTGCAGCTGGCAGGGAAGGAACTGAACACAGCATAGACAGCCTGAATCCAATGCTCACATTACTTTCCCACTATCACTGTCAGACACATCTCTGAAGTTGTAGCACAATTCGAATTGGTGGGGGTGGGATGGAGGCCTTGAAAGATGGTTTGGGTGATCATCATGAAGGAATGAAGGTTTTTGAAATATTTGTATCACATGCTCTTTATTTATTTGGCTTGCATGTGTGTGTAGTTATGTATATGCCATGACATGAAGAGGTTATAGAACAACTTGTTGGAGTCAGTTCTTTCCACTATGTGGATTCTAGAAACCGAAGTCATGCCATCAAGTTTGGCGTCTTTTATATGCTGAGTCATCTTGATGGCCCAATGGAGGTTTTTAAAATTAAAGGAAGCTTGATGCTACCTAAACTTGGATATTAGGTTACTAATTGTTTGAAAAAAATTTATTTAACTGTTAGTTACTTGTACAAATTTGTGATAGCTTCAATTTCATGTATTTGGTGTAAGGATTAGAAATAAGAATATATTTAATATTCAGGCATTCAATGATTACTATTATAAAATTAAGAAGTATGAGTATTTGGAGATTACAGATAAACATAAATGAAAGGTGACAGTAGGTTTGGCAATCATGACACAGTGGATGATTCTGTAGAATGAGATGCAGGGCAGTTACAGCTCCAGGGAGATGGCAGTGTGTGACTGTGAGGAGGGAGATGGGCAGCAGAGGACAAACCTCGCTTTTGTGAAATGGGAAGGAGATGAGACATTGAAACGTGTGTACACAGCTGGATCAGTCACCAGAGAGGGAGAAGAGGAAACCACTAGTGATGGATTAACGTGGAGGGCTAATGAAAGGGCCAGCCTACATATGGAAGGTTCAGCCTTGCAGAGGAGGAAGAGGGGACAGATGACTGTATATAAATCGACTTGTAGGTACCAAAGGAGGGTAAAGGTGAGGCCTCTAACGCTAGCTTCCTCCTTGAACAAGGAGTCTGAACCTTGTAATTGTCTGATAAATTGAGGCGGGGTGGAGTAGGACAGACAGGAATGGATTCAAGTCTGTTTTGGGGATCCAGATTTCAGGCTACCATTTGGACAACCTGGAGACGCTTGCTGTGTTTGTTCTCCTATAAGTAAAATGGGAAGGCTACCACTGTTACCTTAGCTGTGGTGATTGAGACACAAAGCCCTGACTGAGCACAGCCATAACTGATCCCTGCTCACTACACCTTCTCTTCTCTATGCATCTGATACAGCACTGCAAGCCAGAGCTACTTAAAATGCACCTGTATCCACCATTCCTTATCCAGTCCATCAGCTCAGACATAGAAACTACAAGAGATGATAGGGAGAAACAAAGGTTCAAGTCAGTGTGCCAAGGAGGGCAGTGGTGGGTAGGGTGGGAACTGATGCTTCAGCGGTAGAATTCTTACATCTCAAAGAAGTCAGGAGACAGAGAGCTTAGATGGGCAGTGTTGACTGACTACGAAATGATAAAAATTCCTCTGCAGGAATTTTAATAACTGTTGAAATATTGAGAAACTGGGCATTTAGCTCAATGGTAAAGTACCTGCTTAGAACATATGTACCATCACCACCACCACCACCACCACCACCACCACCACCACCACCATCACATGTAGCTCTCAAGAAACAAGGACAAGTTAGATGTTGCCAGGCTGTGGCTCAGTAGTAGAGTACTTGCCTAGTGTGCACAATACCCTGGCATTGATTTCTAACAGCATGGTGCGATAAAAAGAGAGGGGTCTGCATTTGCAAGAAGTGAGGCTGGCGATGGTGGAAATAAAGGTGTGTAAATAGGATGTCAGTGTTTAGGAAACAAGTCTGATAACTCATGTATGCACCACCGTGCAGCTACCTGGCCTTTATAGATGTCCAAAGTCAAAGTAGAGGTCTCAGGCAATAGCGTGCAATATGCTCCCTTAATATCTTCCCTGAACTCTCAGTTCCATTTTCAAAAGCTCTTTCAGTGTTCCTCTCCATGCAACTTCCTTCCTCGCCCCCAGTAATGAGTCTTCAGTGGCTTCTTCTACTTCAGTAGACATTCTAAAGTCTGGAGCTGAATGCTAGCCCTTCAGCGACATGGCTCCTATTTCCTCTAACCCCTGAGTCCTTTGAGATGTCTTCAATGTGGCTCATGTTCCTCTGTTATCATGCTTCTTTACTTGGCAAGCCCTTACTTAGTCTTCAAGACTAAGGTCATGAAGCTCTTCTAGAAAGCATTTTCTGAACTCCTCCCTACCCCCAAAGCTTCACAGGTTAGGCCTTTCCTTTTACATTGCTTATTTTATGTAAATAGATACTGTACTTGCTTTTTGTCTGTTCCTCAAATACCCATCCCTTGAGCAAAGCTGGTGCCCAGTGTGCCAGTTAAGCTGATAGGCAACTTTGTTACGACGTTTGAGAAGCAATACTCCAATTTGCTTTTCACAGCTTGTAACTATTTAGAAAAATCCACACCTCAGAGCTGTGGCCTTCTAGAGTGGGATGGTCTGTCTTAAAGACGATGCACCCCATCTTTCCCTCAGATTCAAATGATTAGAGGAACCTAGGGCAAGGCAGCAACTTATTGTTGTTTATATAGTAGATAGAATGCCAAGGATTTGTCTGCATCACCTCACCAAGAGACCTGTTATGGGGTTGCCACAATTGCTGACCAGAATGCTTTTTGCTACTCTATCCAGTGAAAATGTCCCGTTCTCTCCCCCTCAACCCCATTCAGCTTTTTTGGAAGAGGGAACTGACTGTCATATCCTATACTCCAATGTACAAATGACCTGGCCTGGGCATGGCAACTTTTAACTACACAGGAACCAGCCATTCTGTCTTCATTCTGTTGGGCATCCCTGGCCTGGAAGAGCAGCACTTGTGGATCTCTCTCCCCTTCTTCATTTCCTACCTGGTGGCACTCTTTGGAAACATCATTCTCATCCTTGTAATCATCACTGAACGCAGTCTCCATGAGCCCATGTACCTCTTCCTCTGCATGCTGGCTGCGGCTGACCTCATCCTGTCTACTACCACTGTGCCCAAGGCTCTGGCCGTATTTTGGTTTCGTGCCGGAGCGATTTCCCTCGATGGTTGTGTCACTCAAATCTTCTTCATCCATGCTACCTTCATTGCTGAGTCGGGGATTTTGCTGGCCATGGCATTTGACCGCTATGTGGCCATCTGTGACCCACTGCACTACAGCACAGTGCTCGGTCATGTGGTAATTGTTAGGATCGGGTTGGCTGTGGTCCTGAGAAGTTTCTGTGTGATCCTCCCGGACGTGTTCCTGGTGAAACGCCTGCCTTTCTGCCATAGCAATGTGCTGCCGCACACCTACTGTGAACACATGGCTGTTGCGAGGTTTGCCTGTGCTGATATTCGCGTCAATGTTTGGTACGGCTTGTCTGTCCTTCTCTCTACCGTAGTGCTCGATGCTTTGCTCATCTTGGTCTCCTACGGTCTCATTCTTCACGCAGTCTTCCACCTCCCTTCCAGAGGAGCCCGGCAAAAGGCCCTGGGCACATGTGGATCCCACCTTGGGGTTATTTCCATGTTTTACCTGCCTGGCATTTTTACCATAATCACCCAGAGGTTTGGGCACCACGTTCCTCTCCACACCCACATCCTACTGGCCAATGTCTGCATGCTGGCCCCTCCCATGCTGAATCCCATCATCTATGGGATCAAAACCAGACAGATTCGTGAGCGTGTACTAAGTACTTTGTCTTCACAGTGGAAACTATGCTGAGTTTGATTAACAAGTATAGTGCTTAGGAAGCATGGACTTTTGGATCAGGATTGAATCCTGACTTTGTTGATTATGATAGTGATGGCAGCGATGATGATGGTGATGATGATAGCAATGTGTTGAACCTTGGAGAACTTACTTATTTCCACAGAAACTCTACTTAGAATATTCTTAGGACACCTTTAAAAGAGGGATTTCCACACCAAACTAACTAAAAAACAAGAAAGTTTTACTTACAATGATTTTTACTAATGCATTACAATGAAAATGCCCACACTGAATCTGAATTAATGTAATGGTGTACATATATTTAATCAAAAGCACATTTGAGTTAGAAATTTTACATAATATGAAATTTGATGGCCGGGCAGTGATGGCGCACGCCTTTAATCCCAGCACTTGGGAGGCAGAGGCAGGTGGATTTCTGAGTTCGAGGCCAGCCTGGTCTACAGAGTGAGTTGCAGGACAGCCCAGGCTCCACAGAGAAACCCTGTCTCGAAAAACAACAAAACAAAAAACAACAACAAAAAAGAAATTTGATGCAACAGAAAGCCATTCTGTGTGAACAGAGTGGGGTGAGGACATGTCCATGCACCTTAGATGGGAAGCAGACTCTATGAATATCTTATATGGATAAAACTATCAGGCTTACTGCTATTATTCATTTTTGCAATGTGATGGATGCATTCCTCTTGTTTATTAGTCATTGGATTTTATAGAAGTCTTTGTAGATCTGATTAAGAACTGAATTAAACCATTGTGAACATTACAGGTTAATAAATGTTTATTGTCAAAACATCAGTTTAGTTTGAGTCAAATACGGAGGTTTGCCATAATCTTCATATTTCTTGATTGTGCCCTGATTGCATGTTTATCATTAGCCACAGCATGACTGACATATAAACAGGAAATTTGTTACATATAATGCAAAACAAATTATAGTTATATTTTAAAACTTTTTTCTTAGCGTCTTTGAAATTTTGATACAATACTTTCTTTCTAAACTCATTTTAAAATTGAGAATTTCAATGTATTTTGATCATATTTATCCCCCTTCCTCACACGTCCCAAATCCATGCCATTTCCTATCCTACCAAATTTGTATCGTTCCTCCTCTTACTCTTTAAAAGTAACCCACCAATCACTGTTTATGCTGCCCATACACTCCTGGAGACGTGGCTTTCATTGGGGGTGATTTGCCCCCCCCAGAGTCCACACCCTGAAAGACAGCTAATTCTCCTTCTCCCAGCAATTTGTCAAAAACTCCTTAGCCAGGAGAGGGACCCTGTGCCCATCTTTCTCCATGCTCAGAGTCTGTCCGGCTAAAGACAGCACAGATAATAATGTTTCTTTAATACTTTGTGTCTGTTAATTTGGAAGGTGGTAGTAGAATGAAAGCAGCTCAGGAAAATCAATAGGCTTTATTTGACCTTATTAATATTATCAATATTAATCAGAATTGGAATCAGTACTTGGAGATCTTTCTCAAGGTAACTTTTATGTGACAAAGAGACTTGTATCCAGACCACTTGTTATTGACTATGGGGGTGAAAGCTGAAATAGTACGAAACCTTGTAATTCCTTTCAGTAGAGAACAAGGGGTTTATTAGCAATGTAACATACAGCTCCAGGTAGTGAGATAATCTGGTACAGCATGGTGTTCAGAATGTGAGAAACTGCAAGTTTCTTGTAATAGTTTCCTTCCACCAGTGTGAAAATCAAAAGGTACAAATTATTATTTACAGTGTTAACTCCAAGACAAAACAAAGAAGAAAGATCAATTTAAAAGTTAACGCTTAGTTTTTTTTACTGGACATACGTGAGTCTCATTCAGCCTACTAGCTGAGCCATTAATTGACTTTGCTAATGTATCTTTAGCTCTAGTGATGTTGTCCTCATAGAAACCATCCTGGATTTTCATAATTGACCATTTATCCAAACTTTCTCCTAACTCTGCTGACAACATTTTTGAAGCCCTCAAAATATTTGTGTACTAGTTCAGCTACTAATTTCACTTTCTTCAAGGCAATGGAACAAGGGAACAGCATATCTGCAAACTGACAGCAGGCAGTGGCTGAGTGCAGCTGTTCTTGTGAGAGTCAACAGCAGGGACTCACTGACTAGACCACCATGGCACCTAGACTTTGGCTATCACTGGGGATATTGAGTATACTGTCAGTGTTACATTCTGCTCTTGTCTGAACCACTTTCATTACTTTATCCTGGCTTTCGTTTCTTACCCTGGAAAATATTCTTGACCTGAGTCTACAGAAGAAGTGCATAGAGCATTCCAGGGAGGGAAAACAAACAAACAAACAAACAAACAACAATAAAACCCCCAAAGCCCTCCCATAACAAATAAACAAAAAAACCAAACCAACCCAAAAGATGTACAAGGTTAATGACAAATATTTTGAGTTTACTATCAAGAATTGAATAGGACAGACCAAGCACAATTTTTAGGAAGTCCTTCTGCAAGCAACAGATGACATAGGAATAGATAGGTATCTGGCCAAAGGTAACAACCAAAGATAGAGAAAACAAAGGAAGTCACAGAAAGGAGGCAGAAATGTGTTTTTGTCTGAGCTAGATGAGTTTGGGACCACTGAGAGGAGTCTGTTTCACTGAGGAATCATTGAGGAATCTGTCGGGTATAATGATGCTGAAGGTCAGCAGACATTGACTTTTAGTTATGTCCAGCTGACTCTTTCATTCTGGGACCCTGACTCTTTTAAAGAGATGAGGATTTAGGGCAGTTCCAACTAGATGAGTCAGAATGACAAAGTTCATGGCTAAAGAACACCAACAGGAAGTGAGTAGCAGTATCCAGAATTGTCCTCAGTAGTTAAGTCATTGGATCATGACCAGGATAAGGAGGAGGTAAGTGTCCGGGAAGTGCTGTCAGTAGGCACTGGCTCCTGACTATCACATCTTTAGTGGACAGAGCTTTAGGGGCCCTGCATTCCCCCCATCATCATTGAAACCGACACTGAAGAAGGGTCTCAGAGGTCCGGCAAAAGCACAGTCCGAGAAGGTGTAGATGAGGGAGCCGTGGTCAGTTATGTTGTAGAAGGAGACAATGCCAGCCTCATAGTCCACAAAGACCCCAATTTGGCACGGAGGTACCTGAATGTGTAGGGGGGTTTGAGGACTAGTACCAGCCTCATAGTTGTCTTTTTGCCATAGCCAAATGGTCCAGAAGCCATTCTCAGGACTGAGTGAAAACTGCCCTTTCCTCTGTACAGACTCTCTGCAAACCCCCAGATCCCAGGCTGACTTTCGGGTTACATCTACCTCCCAGTACATTTTCCCAGAGGAGAATCTCTGGGCACCTAGAACCATGGGGAAATGATTAAACCTCTCATCATTTTCAGACACATTCTGATGAATGTCTCCCATCCTCACTTGTCTCCGATCCTTTGAGATGATGAGCCATGAGTTGGCGGTATTGCGATCCAGAGTAATATGAACTGCAGAAAGAAGATCATAGGTAAGACTTGATGGATGAGGCCAGCAACTTTGCCTGTAGTGAGGGGATTCATGTAAACTCAAAGGTGAATGGTGACCCTGAACCTCATCATCTGAGGAAATGACTCACAGTAACTCTGGCCCTTCCTCTGATGTGTGAGGAAACCTCACCTACGTTCTCTGCTCCACCTGCACCTCTGCCACACATTACCACCCTGGGCTCCCCGTGACCACCCACTCCATACTCTCATTAGCCCTTTCTGTCCAGGCCACAATTCCTAGAATTCACCTCACCCCAACACGTCCTCAGCATCTTCTTCCGCCCTGGCACACGGCATGTGCTTGTCAGGTCTGGGGAGTCAACTTCTAATGTGTCCAGGTTCCAGGATACACTCCTAGGGAAGGAGTTTGAGAATCTTACTTCCTACTCCTATCTTCTACCTCAGGCCTTAATGATCTCCTCCACAGATGACTCTGATAATTAAATTCAATAGAAATGTACAGATACTCATGCATTCAATGTCCATGTGAAAGGAAAAAAAAAACCAGTTTTGATCTAGGAGTTCCAAGTTCTAGGAATCTCAAATAAATATCCATTTCTTTCCAGAGCCTGACGTCATGGCCATGTGGATTCTATGTAATTTTACAGGGAGCTATCTAACAGGCTGAGGCACTTCTGTGAAGAACTTGGAGGAGTCTTGGCCATGCTGTGGGTTTCACTCATTACTTATGAGAGTCCTAGCAGACTCAGAGTACCTGTTACTTTCATACTTTTAATGTATGAAGGTGACATTTGTTAACTATATTGGGCAATTCATCAAGTGAGATGTCTGTTAGCCACTTGAGGGTAGAGAATGTTTTAGAGCGGACAAGGTTTTGAGACTAGGGATGCACAAGAAAACCCCCGGTGCATGTGTGTCTAAGTCAATAGCCATTTCTATGCATACATGCTTCCAGTTCCCTTTTCTAACCGAGGAAACCTCTTCTTACCTTTCCAGGACGATCCTCACCTCCTGAGGAGAGAAGAGACAGACAGTCAATTCTGGAGTTTCTGATTGACCACTGAGATGCCACTCCTGGGGCCATGTGACATCATCCGTGTTTCCCCTGGGCTCTGTTCTGCACCATCCCCCTGAGCCAAGTCCCCACAGACTACTCTGACAAGCCCTTAGCAGAAATGACATGTGATGGCTCACAGAATATCTAGGAAGCCAACATGGCTATGACCTTTAGCCAGGATATAACCAGGGATTTAAAGACTGACAGAGAAAGCACATTACAAGGGCTAGGTTCCTGGAGAAGAGGGCCTGGCTATGGAGCCAGTAGAAGAGGAAAATAAACAACACAACCCGACTGAACCCCAGAGGCAGATGTCCAGAGAGGCTCCTTGCTAGTTATGGGCTTGAGCTATTTGTGAAGGAAGGGCTAGTTGTTCTGTGTTGTGGCTAATTCTCTTCACTATTTAGAGTGAGCTCAAGTGAGAATATTCATTCCCAGGGTGTGACAGCCATAATGTTTGAACTGGCAGCCTCTAGGCTCTGTAAAAAGGCACCAGAAAGCCAAGTTCAGTGACAGGCAAGAGAAAGCCTGCCAAGCCAAACCAATATGATCAACTTTCTGTACAAATCAGGAAGAAATGTCTGTATGTACCTGACTGAGGGACAGTGACAGAGGTATGAGAAAAGACACCTAGAGATCATGTGATTGACAGTGTTCTAACGCCAGGCTAACATACCAAGGCGGGATGCAAGATGGCTTTAGAGTATGCACTGACTTTAAAACACAATCTGTCATCTTAATTTCTGCCTCTTACTACTTAGATAAACTGATGTAAGTTAGCGGGACTCTCCCACTAAGTCCATTAATGTTTTCTCTTCAGTGAAATGGGATCACAGCAGCACTAACCTGAGCCCTGGCAAGCCACTGGTGTGCGGTTTAGGAACCTGAACTATCATCATTAAGGGAAAAATTAGAAAAGAGAATAGTAGTACCAATACATGACTTTTAGTTCCTATGCTTTGGAAAACATTATTTACTTTGGGAAAGGAGTGAGACCTGTAGAAGCAGAACATGTTAAAAATCATGTAGGTAGTTGACAGAAACACATAAAGTATGAATATACAACAGCTCTGACTGGTGTTAGGGACACCCTTCCGGATCCCACTCCCTCTGTGGCTTCATAAATGGAGAAACTGAGCATGGAAAAGAAAAAGTTTATTTCCATGACCTATCATTTTGGAGAGAAACGACACAGGTCAGTTTTATAAGCTGCATTTTTTTTAAACCATTCTTATGGCTGCTTGTCTAAGCACTCGAATGGATTTCCTTTTTTAATTCTTTTTAAAAACATCATTTAAGGTATGTGATACTATGTACCTTGGTGACATACGGTTCCCACACCTGGCACCTGCTGCGGTGGGCATCTCCTAGGAATATCTAGCTATTGGTTGCGACATGGAGTACTTTCTCTTGTGTCTGTGCCCTGTAGTTCTGGAATGGAAGCCACCCACTCGAGGGTCCACATTTCAGCTTATTTAAAAATACCCTAAAAATTAAAGCAGCACTTGTTTTAAGAGCGGTTCCACATAGCGCTGGCTTTTCCAAGTTACTCCTTGAGCCTGCGCAGGGGTCGCACCTGAAGTCGCTCTAGCTCTGAACCCCGGCTCCTCCTCTCCAGTTCTGAGATCAGCTCCTGCAGGGCCTGGTTCTTCTCAGCCAGCTTTGCCTCCTTCTCTCCCAGGAGTCTCAGGTGCTCCCTTTCGTCTTTCTCCAGCCTCTGCAGCTGCCTCTGTTCCTCCTGAGCCAGCAAGCTATTCTGATGTACGAACTCTGCGTGAATCCTCGACTTCTGTGTGTCAACGGTCCTCTGTGGTGGCAAAGGGAAGATAAGAGTTTTTCAGTAAAAATTTCCTAATCTTTGGTGGTGAAGGTGTTTCTGTTCCTTAAACACCCACCCCACCCCACACACATTCACACCCTCACCCCTGCAAGCTTCCGGCACCAGATACTTTCTCAACCTTTCTTCCAAAAGCCACTAATGCCCATGTGAGTCCCTTTGCCTTTCTATATCAGCAAGTTATAGGGTGTAAAACCTGTTCCCATACCCAATGATGCACTCTTTTTAAGCCCTGGATGGAAAACAGTGGCCCCAGGAAAACAGTCTTTGCCTTGATGGGAGGGTCAAGTCTTTGCTACTCATTTGAGGTCTGTGACTGGCTGTGAGCCTCTTGCTACTCATTTGAGGTCTGTGACTGGCTGTGAGCCTCTTGCTACTCATTTGAGGTCTGTGATTGGCTGTGAGCCTCTTGCTACTCATTTGAGGTCTGTGACTGGCTGTGAGCCTCTTGCATTCCTTGCCAGTTTTAGATGTATTTCATTTTCTACCAGCAAATTCTCAATCGCTATCAGGCTTCGGACCAATAACTTGCTCATCATCAAGTAGCCACTAGGTCAGGTGGGCTTCCTACTGCAGACCCATGAGACTAGTGTTGACTCTCTTATCCCGAGATAGGGTCAGAAGGAATGATGTAACAAACTTTCTCCAGTAATTCTTTTTTTTTTTTGGTTTTTCGAGACAAGGTTTCTCTGTGTAGTCCTGGCTGTCCTGGAACTCACTCTGTAGACCAGGCTGGCCTTGAACTCAGGAATCCACCTGCCTCTGCCTTCCAAGTGCTGGGATTAAAGGCGTGCGCCACCACTGCCCGGCTCTCCAGTAATTCTTTATCTTTGTGACAGATTGGGGGAAATCTCATCTGATTTTAAGCTTCTTTCTTTCCCTCTCTCTCCCTCCCTCCTTCCTTCTCTTCCATTTTTCCTTCTTCCTTCATCCTTCCCTCCCTTCCATCCCTCTTTCCTTCTCCCCTCTTCCTTCCTTTCTTTCAATGCCTCTTTATCTGGAGACAGAATTCGGATGGTTCTTGGAGAGTGACCTATATAACTCTATCACCCCTTGGATAGCACAGTCATGGTTAAGGCTTGCTTGAGGTCAAGACCTGGGACACAGCCCAGCCTACAGCTCTTGCCTTCCAGTCTGTTCTTTGCATTGCAAGATTCATTTCCAACTTCTCGGCCAACTCTTTCCCTTTTCTCAGTTTTTCTAAAGCCAAGTGGATCTTCTCCTGTAGAAAAAGATAGCAGGTTAGTTCCCAGCTAGAGACGTGGAGGAGGCAGATGGAAAGACTTGGGAAGAAACCTAGTATGTCTTACAAAAACAGAGCTACACCAGAGGGGTAACTGGATCTGTGCCATTGAATTTCTAATGCACCTGGAAGCCTCGAGAAAGCACGATGCATGTCGATGCATGTCGATGCATGTCGATGCATGTCGCATTTCCCATGGCATAGCCTCTGCTGCTGAGAAATAAAGCTGTATTCCATACACAAGTTCCTCTCAATGAAGGAAGAAAGTATCCCTCCATTCCCCTACTTCTCAGCCACCACTCTGGGGAACAAAGCACTCTCCATGGGCCATCTTCTTTAGTGTGTCTCTGTGCTAAGGCCTCACCTGGTATATCTTAGCGGCTTCTTCAATAGGAACCTTGGTGTGGTCCCGGTGTTTCCCAGACTGGGCACACACCCAGCAAAGGGCCTGCCCATCCTCCTCACAGAACAGGTGAAGTGTCTCTCCATGCTTTGTGCAGTGCATTTCCTGGGTGCCCTTCTTGGTATTCTGGGCCACTTGTTTAAGATTTTCCACCATGTTGGCTATATGCCAATTGGGCCTGAGGTTTCTTAGCATAAAGTGTTTCCTGCACTGGGGACATGAACTGCCCCCATTTTCCCCAACCTTAGAAATGCATTCTTTGCAAAAGCAATGGCCACATTCGATACTCATAGGCTCCACCATGGGATCCAGACAGATGGAACAGGTGACATCTTCCCACATCTTTTCCAGAGACATTTTTGAGGTTGTAGAGGGTGACATCTGCAGCGGAATCTTGAGGGATGAGGGGGAGGGGGGAAGAGATAAAAAGAGAGTTTGCAGGACAAAAGCAAAAGCAAGGCAAACCCCAAACTCCCCAAAATAGTATAAAGGGGGACATGTAATGACACGGGAGGGAAAAGCAGAAGACGAGGGCATCAACCTGAACAGCAGGAGCCTCTCCTCCAGGCTCACCCACCGAGACGACCAGGCAGAAGGGGAAACAGGGTTTCCAGAAGAGACAGAGAAAACTGGCAGGGATAACGTTGCTAACAGCTCCACTATCATCCCACCCATCCTGCTTTAACCCTCCGTGTCCAGACGTCTCCCACATCCTTTCTCTCATCTCACGCCTTCACTGCATAGAGACGTTAGTCATGGTAGTAAAGACCATTTACTGTGTTTACCACGGACCCTCCAGATTCCAGCCAGGTGCTATATGCTCATACCAGTCTTCATTCATCTTGGCAATAACTACAGGGGTCAGGTGTTAGGAGTCAAGGTTTACGCAGCTACACATCACATGTGTCATTTTGTCAAATATGACGGGCTGCAGATACCGTGATTGTGCAACAGGCGATAACTGTACAACCTAGGTGTGTCATTAGTGACCCACTCATGTTGATGTAAGCATACTTCAAGATGTCATCATTACCCTGAGTACATCACCTAAGAGTAGATTTCCCAGTTATTAGGCTTGCTTGTGTGTGTGTATGTATGTATGTACATATATACATTGATGTTTTTATTTACCCTGATATGTTCATATATGCAAGCTATACTTGCGCACAAATGCATCAATGTAGGCATGCCCATACGTTCCCCTATATAAATGTCTATATACATAATATGTACGTGTGCTCATCCATGGACATTTGTGGGAAGCACTCCCTGGGCTCTGTTCTAAGCTACTCCAAATCTAGTACTTGTCTCAACTTGGTTTAGGGCGCTGTGGATCTGAAACCCATAGAAATTTCCAAATGGCTAGCTAGCACTCTCCTCAAGCAGGGATTTTCAAGGAGTAGGGTTTCCCTGAGCTCCCCTCTGGCCTAGGTCATGTCCCGCCCTGCTTCTTCAGCCTTTACTAGGACAGTTGTCTCAGCTAAGGCACCTTCCAGGGAACTAGGAAAGTCACTTTCAGAGATCAGCATCCACAGGCTGGCATGGACAGCTAGGCAGGACTGGGACTAGAGAACTCTGCTGAAGGAAGCAGCAGGTGGGCTCACAAATTCAGCGTGTGGGGCGCTGACGGGAAGAGGCTCCTTGAATCTGGGGCGGGGGAAAGAGCCACCTAGGCCGGCCAGGGGTCCCAGCCTCACTCACCTTACTAGGGTCCTCAGCTTCCGCTACGCGCTTTCAGCTTCGCTTTTGAAAGCCTTCTGTCTAAATTTCACTTTCAGTTTCCTCTCAGAGGCTAGTCTAGAAGGAAGCGGGAGGAGCAAGGGGAGGAGCGGGGAGTTGAGTGGCAAGGGTTGGAGGGAAGGAGGGCGGAGACTGGGCGGAGAGTGGGAGGAGAGAGGTCAGAGATGCCAGAAACGGACTCTTGGCCACAGGCAGAGAAAAACTCAGAACCTGTCCTCCTGGGTGCGATCTCTCTAAGGCCTCCTTTTCCCCTTTAACAGAATGTAATCTACAGGATATCGATCTACTGTCTTTGACACTGGTCTTCACTTCACACCTGGGAGCATATGGGAGAAGAGGTCTGAATGGGAGAGGAGTCACTCTGTTTTCTACAGGGAGGGATAGCTTCCCTCAAGACTGATAGTTCTTTAAAATCCGAATGAAAGATCCCGTCACTGATTTTATTAGCATATATTAATTATACAGTGCCCTTGAAGCATATACATTTACCGTCACTCTATCTTTCTTCCGATTTTGCTCCCCTCTTTTCAAATAGTCTGGGGTAAGAAATGTATTGTTTATGATATCAAGGTATGTGTTGTACCAATGAAGGGAGTTGAGACTTGTGGACACCGAATGTATTATAACTTGTGCTAAAATCATCAGTTGACTTTTCCTTGCTATTATATTTAGTAAACATTCCGTGCTTTGAAATTTCCAGTCCTGTTTAAAAGATCTTTCTCAGTGAAAGGCCACCGGGCAAAGTCTACTTTCTAGGTTGTGCTGTTGTACTGGGACTTGATTCCAGGAATACGACAGTCCTAGAAAGCAGAATGAAAAACAGAGTCAAGCATCTGAAAGGACGAAGATATCTGTAAACACCAGAAAATGACTTTGCTTCATACTACTGAAGATCTGTCGCTATTTCCTGCAGGCAAAGAAATAGGTCCCAAAATAAGGCAGAGGTAGATTCAAAGTCTATTTTGCTATTTACCACTAGATGACGCTCTATCTGTTTCAGTTTACACACAGGATATAGAGATTAATATACACCCTAGGGTTGTGTTGATATATACTCTATAATGTGCTCACAGAACGACTAATAGTTGTCTTAGCTCCCACCTTGGTAATTGTCTGAAGGCCCAAACTACTGAAGACCCAAATTCCCTTCACTCACGATAGCGCTTTGATATTTCAGTAACTCCCCCCACCCCCAGGAGAAATGACCCAAATGTTTATTTGGTAAGAATTAATGTCATTGATATTACCGTCCAGCACATTATTAGTGTGTTAGTGAAGTGAGATGTTTATACTTTGTGTTTTAGTCATAGTCTCCACTAACTTGAATGTGTATCAGTAACCCAATTTGTCCTTGGTGATAGGCAAGTCCACTCTGTCCAGAATAGGAAAAGCATCCCCAGTAGATTTCTAATATATCCTTGGTAAATTTATAATCTAGTGACCTAAGAAGCCCCAAAGATACGGAAGAAGAAGGAGAGCCAGTTGGGAACAGGAAAGGATCAGTGGGTGTGGGAGAGGGGCAAGAAAGGCTGACAGAGTGTTGGCCAGTTGCTGGTTTTAACAATGTATCAGAATTATGGGACAGCCCTTTACTCTCCAAGTTAAAGCCTTTGTTGATTCCTATAATAAAATGCCACAGATTGAGTAATTCATAAAAAAAACCCCATGAGTTTGTGGAGGATGGGAAGTCTGAGGTAAGGCAGCGTCAGATTGGTCGTTTCAAACCTGCTCATCATCATCACCATCATCATCTTGATGAATTAATTTCACTAAGACACAGATGTATGTGATTTCCAAGCTGGTGCCATGCCTCCACTTCCAACAGGTCAGACCCCAGTTCTACTGACCGCCTACTCTAACTGACGATTCACACTCAGGATGATGGTTTCCAGAGCTCATTTTTAGGACTCCTTAAGTATAAAACAGTTACTGGTCACAGGTAATGCTTTGGAAAGAGCTTTATGGAGCAAGTTTAAAAATGGTGGTGCTTGGCAGATACAATATAGGCGAGAAAACAGATATGTTGGAATATTACTTAGTTAGAAAAATTTGATTTATTTAATGTAAACAATATTTAATGTAAAGAATGTAAAAAATTCACTAGGAAACTGCTCAGATTTTTCTTAGAAACAGTAAAAGACAGGGTAGAGTAGTATACTACATAGTGATATAGTATATTATATGATTCAGTATATATATGATTTATGGCAGCACTTCCACTTCCTTCAGGAACCCCCAACTTTCCCCTTTCACTTCCCACAGGAAGCGAAGGGAACTCAAACTTTTTTTTTCAAGAGAAGTCTTTATTTTTCTATTAGCATGCAGAATGACCTTAGCTAATGCTTAAGAGACCCCACCCCCAAGAAGTATTTCACTTTTTATATAGGGTAGGGAATATTGGCATAATCCTTTTTTTCATTTTTATTGGCTATTTTATTATTCATATTTCAAATGTTATCCCCTTTTCAGTTTCCCTTCCACAAACCCCTATCCCCTCCCCTCCCCCTGCCACTATGAGGGAGCTCCCCCATCTGCCCATCCACTCCCGCCTCACCGCCCTAGCATCCCCTACCCTGGGTCATCAAGCCTCCACAGGACCAAGGGACCAAATCTTAAGACTCTGTAATGCATCAAGGTGACATAAGCAAGAGTCCACGGAGCCTGAGGTAGCTCCAAGGAGTCTCCCGCCAGCTGGCCTGACGGAGACCTGGAGAGCTGGGGAAGCACCTCTCTCTTTTTAGATTAGTTTGATAAAGTCCAAAATACGAAGCTTATCAGAAGTCCTCTACAACCGTGGAGTAGGGGGAGGTTAACGGGATATGCGGGTTACAGAAGAGGCTTGACAGGACACCAAGGCCAGCTCTTAACTTCTTATGGGTAATTCAAAGGAGTGTGTAAAGTTTATAAGTCCTTTCCGAAGGCCTCATATATTCTACTTTATTTAAGTTTTAAATAAACCTCAGTGGGTTTTTTAAAAAAAATTTTTTTTAAGCACGTGAATTTGGCTGGGAAAATGTTGAGGGAATGGGGTACATAGTTGATCCAAACACAGTGTATGCATGTGGGAAATTCTCAAACAATAAACAAGAAAAAAAATCACACGAAGTTTGTATTTTGAAAGAAGGTGTGGAAAGTCATTTTATAAAGTAAAGATCTCTGAAATAAACTGTTGTAATAATTATTTAAACTTGGCCTCTGGTTAAGCCGACTATCTAAGCTGCAGCAGCTCTGCCTAGCTCAGCCACCATGTTTCTCAGCCGGAGGCCACATGCATGCTGCAGCTAGAAATGGCCAGAAAGAAACACCAGCCCTGTCACCCACAAGACGCCAGTGTGGGAGATGGCTCTGCCAATCTTCCACACTGTATCTGCAAGGCTGGGCATTGCCCAGACCATCCCGCCATCTACGCGGGCCTAGTAGAAAGATGAGATTCTAATGCTTAAAGATTAATCAAAGGCTTATATATTTGGTAATGATCAGTAACAAGATATCCATGCTATCAGAAGTGTAACCCAATACCCAACCTAGATATACCAACTACCTTTGACTACTACAGACACATGAACATCTGCCTCCATCTCCTCTCTCTCTCCTCTTCCTTTTCCTCCTCTCCTCCTTACTCCTCCTCTTCCTCTTCCTCTCCTAACTCCTCCCACATTAGCTCCTCCTACAATAAACAAGGTTAATGAGTGTTGGAAAAAAACAAGATTTATTTTATTTGTGTGTGTGCATGCGTGCCTGCGAGTGTGTGCCCCTGGAAGCCAGAAGACAACTTGAATGCCCTGGAGCTGGAGTTATTAGGCAGTTGTGCTGCCAGATGTGAGTGCTGAGGACCAAGCTCCTGTCCTTTGGAAGAACACTGACTCCCAGTCCCATATACCCTAATTTAATCATAATAATTAACGATCCTGTGAAGCAATTATCACCTATAACGTTCAAATAAAGACCAAGCATCAAGGAAGTCACCTGCTCGTAATCCCATATTTGGTGACAGATCTAGAAATAGATATCCTTGAAGTTTTCCACTACCTCATGCTTGGCACACATTCTCCAAGGGCATTGCTGAGAGAAAGTTTGCTTCATGAATGTACCTTTACTTTCAAACACTGTCATTTCCTAAGCAGCACCTTGGGGTTAAGTGGAGAACCCTTTTTCCTCCTTTCTTGAAAGTATCCCAGGGTTAAAGCACTGATGCTTGTTTCTGGCTACTCTGTTTCCTTTTTGGCAGAATCTGGCAAGATTCTGTGCCGATGCTTTCTATGTGTAGGTATTCTTCAAGGTCCCCTCACCAGAGGGACAGAGCGTGCCTCAGTCTCTAGTTATCTGTTTGCTTCCATCTGTCACTGTAGTTCATGGGGTTGGGTCTTCTGGAAAAAATAACCACTCCATATGAGGTGCCTGAGCATCTTTCTGCAAGAAATCAGCAGATACAGAAGCATTTGCCTGATGGCTTCCCACCAAGTCTCAGAGCAGCCTGGCCTAGAGCTCAGGGACCTCAGCAAGGTCAGCTGCGCAAATCTCCAGGATTTGCATCTGGTTCCCAGAAGACCAGTTATATCTCTACTTCTAACAGGAAGATTATAAAGTACTGGCCTTTATGGGCAGAACAAGAGATGCTTCTTACTAACAGAGGAACAGATGAGAGGAGACACAGGCTCTGGCGCTGTGGTGAGTGAATGGATGAGGTGCTGCGTCTGGACTGAGGGCAGCAGGTACCAGGGCCTTGCACCATCTGCCTACATCATTAGTTCTACTACTGAGCAGAGTTAAATCCATCTAGGGCAGCCACCTAGGGTTAGTCTAAAGCCTGAGACATGATAGTGACTGGAGGAAGGCCTTTCCTGATGTTTTATTTTATAACATACAGAGTTTGGTTCCGTGAGGCCCTCTTTAGATCTCAGTTTCCTAGGTAGTTTGGACCAAGGACCATCATGGGAAGATGAGCAACTCAGGATTAAGGGAAACAGTGTTCTTCAATTTTAAACTACCTGGTTAAATCTGGGGAAAGCTGTAGGTGTGTGGATGATCCCTCAGGACTTCCTGCAGGGGCCGCTTCAGGCCCAGTCAGAATCTGAGAGGTGTTCTGCAGCCTGCTGTGGGGCAAAGATGGCAACAGCATAGGATCTGCCTCAGTCTGAGGTTCAGCTGCTTGACTAAACCTCCATTTAAATGTCAGTTTCTGACAAATTTGAGCAGGGCAGCTGACAGTCCCTCTTCTACTAAGCTAACTCTGTCTGAGGAGGCTTTTAGCCGTGTGACAACTGGCCACATTAACACTTACTAGGATCTTGTAATTTCTTGATGATCTCAGATCCTCACTGTCACTCAAAGGTAGAAGCACTTTTGTTATTTCTTGTACACGATTCAGGCAATTTAAGACATAGGGGTGTCAAAACATGCCCGATACAGATGGCAAACAGCAATGCCAAGATTCAAACTCAGACTCTTTGGATATAAAACACAGACTTAAGTTTTTTTTTAGGCTAATTTAACTATTTTACATTTTGTGTATGAGTGTTTTGCCTGCTGTATGTACAGAATACACTGCATGTACTCTCAAAGGGTCATGATCGGTCATGTGGATTGGGGAATTGAACCTGGGTCCTCTGTAAGAACACTAATCACTCAGCTGTTTCTTCAGCCCCTAGACTGTTCACTTTGTTGCCTGCCTAGGATAAAATATACATTATATGCCAACATGTTCCAACCTCTGATATGCCACTGTGAAACACTTTTAATAGAAAGCATGTATTATCCATGTTACCAAAGAGACTCAAGGAAGTGAAAGGGAGATCCCATTTGCTGAGAGCTCAGATGTCCTTAGATTTATCTGTGTTAATACAGGAGTGAAGAGCCCAATGGCCTGGATATGAAATAGCTATAGCTGCTTATGAATTACACAAGAGGCTTTTGTGTCAGTCTCTGTCTGTCTACCTTTCCCCTCTCCCTCTCTCCTTCCTCTTTCCTTCCTTCTTTTCTCTCTATAATTTATGTGTCTGCAGCTATACCATCTTAATGTTAGATATATTCTGGACCTATTCTACTCCAGACTTTAACCTTACCAGTTAAATATAAGATTTTAATTTTAGCAAAGACAACACCTATATGGTGAGAATTTGAAGATCAACTTTTTAAAACATTTAAAGTGATTTCATATAAGTCAGAATAAAAAATGACAGGATCTGATTTATTTAAAAACCAGATTTTTTCCTATATAGATCATAAGTTTATAAACAAACAAATGTTTTAAAAGATTCTGCAGCTTCCATCCTTTCACTGGCCCACATGCTCCTTCACTGACAGCATCAGGTCTGAGGCCATTATCAGTTCTCAGCCACAGACTCTGAGGGTCCCAACATGTAAGGGGTGTAGAGGAGGAGGTGTGGAGAGCAGGTCACCTCCTCACTCACCTCTCTACCACATAATAAAAGCTCTGCCAGTCCAGAAACAGAAGAGGTGAAAGAGTGTGGTTGTTTGCAGACCCTGCATGCTTTCTGTGACTCCCTTGTCATGGTGCTTGGCAGAGGCAGTTTGTGACAAGTTTATTTGGGAACAGTATAATTTTAGCCTTAATGTTAGCTAAGACTCATCAGTATCACGGCTTGAGGAAAACTGGGCTCCCGGCTCATGCCCGACTCTGCTAGGTTTAGGATTTAATGCTACAGCCTATTTTTCTGTGTCTTCCTTTTTGGCCCTAGGACCCAGCTGGCAAAGCCAGAGGCTTAAATCCTCACATTCCCTTGAGAGTGTTGGTGAGTGATGCTTGGTTGTCATAGAAACCTTCTTGGGGTCTCCAACTTTCTCTAAGCTGTGCCATTTCTTTTCAAAACTTATAGTTAAGCTACTGATTAACTAAACAAAATAGATTTTAGACTATTCATGATCTTCTAGAACCTGGATAAGTAAAGTGGTGGAAGGGCAGAGAATATAATTTTTTCCACCTCCAGAACTGACTCTGTTATTGGTTTTTTACCTATCTACCTAACCTTCTATCCATATATCATTATCTGTTTTATCTATTCCCCACTCTTTCAACATTTCTCTACCTATCCCCACCCCTTCCACATCTAGTTCAATCAAGTGTTGCATTTACTCTCTCAGGCTATTACTGCTTTGAGGAGAACGTTCTTCTCCCTAAGCCATAACTGTATAACTAAATTCTCACAGTTTGCAGCACAGGATGGTCATGAAGCCCAGAAGCTACTTTTGGCTTAGGCTGTTGAAATATGAGTGTACTCAGGACTGCTACATCTAAGTGGTCACAAAGAGGTAGGGTTAAAGATGAGGAGCATTCTCAAACATGTAACTTTATGTCAACCTTTTGGGGACAGACCTTTTCATCACTAATCATGTTAGTAAGCACACTAAGGTAACAAAGAAACATTATAACAGCATTTAAGCAGCCTCTGGGATCAGACTGTCTCAATTTCTATTCTGGCCATTCACTTCTTAACTTCATGATCTTAGGCAAGTTAACAAACTACTTGGTAGCCTAGTTTTCCCATGTGCAAAATGGGAATAATTTTTATCCACCTCAAAAATAGTGAGTCTTCAATAATTATGTAATTTATTATTATTTATTGTTACCATTATTTTTGAGAGCAGGGCTCACTGTGTAGCTTGGGCTGGCCCAAGCTCACAATCTTCCTATCCCAGCCTCCTGTGCACTGAGATTGCAGATGCACTTCACCACTGGAACATGCATGAAGTATGTGTGGTAGCCATCTCAGTGCTCAAGCACTAAGCACTGTTTTAAACCACACACATATAAAAGTATGTGTGTGTCTGTATGTGCATTATAACGAGACAATTATTTTTAAAAGATTTGGGGAGGGAGAATACTGAATGACAGACATGTCAGCACTGGTGTCGGATTGTATTGTTTCTTCTGCTTAGGTCTAATGAGCTGTCGACAGGGGTTTTTATCTCTTAGATATTTTTCGTCGTCAGGAAGGAGATAATGCCATTCAACGGCTTTAGGAAGTGGGAGACTTCCTGAGATGCTGGCTGTAAAACCCTAGTCTAAGGCATAGTTAACATTACACTTTCACTCACGTCTACAATGTGTAAAACAGTGCAGTTTCCCATGTTCATAACCACTCTGTGATGTCAGTAACAGTCCTTTATTACACAAAAGGACACAATGACAATTCAGGCCAAGCATCACAACTTCTAGAGCCTACACTCAATGGGCTGAAGTGTGCATGGCAGCCCTTGCAGGTGTGCACTGTGGCCCTGACTGGATAGCTGCTCATATTCATGTATAACACATAACCATTCCCATGTGTGGTTTGACTTGTGGGATAGAGCAGCTTAGGCAGAGCATACAGGCATGCACTCAGTGTGGGGAGACTGTAGGGTTCAGACAGGAAAAGTGGTGCCTGCTATAGAGACCCTTCTTTATTCTCTTTAGTCTCACAATTCTCCAGCAAGATGTGTGTGTGTGTGTGTGTGTGTGTGTGTAAGAGAGAGAGAGAGAGAGAGAGAGAGAGAGAGAGAGAGAGAGAGAGAGAGAAACAAAGGCAAAAGAGGGAATGATGGGATTTTGATTCCATCCAAGGGCTTATATATTTGGGGTTTTCATTACTCAAGAGTGTGCCCCAACTTTCTTTATTTAAAAAAAAGCATTTAAAGATACATCTTTATTGAAATTTACTGTAACCTAAAATATGACATTGATGGAAATGTAAAGCAAAAAAGAAAACCCTGATGTCTACAAAACAATGCACTGAATTTATAACAGCATATGGTTTTTAATAACAAAATAAAATATAATAAGATAAAACCAAACCATCACCTTGAAGTTGGACAAGGCAAACCAACAGAAGGAAAAAGCCTACAAGAGCAGGCACAAGAGTCAGAGACCCACTTGTTCACACACTCAGGAGTCCCATAGAGTGCTAAAGTGAAAGAGGACCAGGCACAGACCTGTGCAGGCCCTGGGCTTGCTGCTAAAGCCTCTGTGAGTTCATACGAGCTTTTCTCAGTTGATTTAGATGGCCTTGTTTTCTTGGTGTCCTCCACCCCGCTTTGGCTCCTACACTCCTGCCTTCTTTTCTGTGGGTTTCCTGAGCTCTGAGGTTCCTAGTCTTTCACTAAATGAGAAGATGAACTGACAAGGGGAGGGAAGCACTGGGTGTCAGATACTTGTTGTTGTTTATTCTCACAATAGAAAAATCATCCAGCAAAGAGAATGAGCAAACTATAAGTACACACAACAGTGTGAATGTGTCATAGACAAAAAAATTACACAGAGAAGTGTATACTGTAGGGTTATAATTACATAAGGTTCCAAGATCTATAATATTAATCTTTGGTGTCATAAATCAGGATAGTGGGAGGATGGGAGTCACTGGAAGGTGTCATAGGACTTAGAGATTCTGAAACTATTTGGTTTCTTATTTAAAAATGTATTGTGTGTGTGTGTGTATGAGAGAGAGAGAGAGAGAGAGAGAGAGAGAGAGAGAGAGAGAGAGAGAAAGAGACAGGCAGACAGACACATACACAAACACATACACACATACACACACAGCATGCCATGGCACAACTGTAGAGATCAGAGGATGACTTTGTGGAGATGATTTTTCTTCCACCCTTACATGGGCTCCGGGGAGTGAACTCAGGTTGACAGGCTTGCCTAGCAAGCACCTTTATCCTCTGAGCCATCTTGCTGGCCTTCAATATTTGGTTATATAGATATACTCACTTTGTGGAAATTAATCATGCTTTGCATTTTTGATATGTAAACTTTTTTGTGCATATACTGTACCCCAAACAAGATATGATCAAACATAGCAAATCTGATAAGCAGAAGGATATCTTAATAATTCATAATACTTAGGAGAAGGGTGATTGACTATGGAGATTTTGCTTAGATATGCCCTTCTGTGCATTAGGAAAACATTGGTGCTCATTATACAAAGCCAGAGTTGCTAAAACAAAGTTGCTAAAAGCTAAATACCCACTGTGTCTTTCTTTCTTTCTTTCTTTCTTTCTTTCTTTCTTTCTTTCTTTCTTTCTTCCTTCCTTCCTTCCTTCCTTCCTTCCTTCCTTCCTTATTTTCTTTCTTTCTCCCTTTGTTCATTCATTTATTCATTCCTGACTGTATATGTAATGATTTAACTATTCATACTGAACTTTTAATAAAAATCTGGAGCTTAATTTAATTGGAACTTTGAGAACAAACTGGAATATACAAGGACTGAAGAGAATGGGACAAAGGAACTGTTTTGTTACTCAGAGAAATCATGATGGTTTGATGTGGTTAGTTTTGTTGGAGCTGAGGAAAGGAGACAGGTCAAAGATTAGTTGATTAGGAGAATGTGTTCTAGAGAGGAAGGGCTGGTCTTTTGAGTGTTTAATAGATAAAACAAAAGAAGGGAGACAGGTACCCACCAGAAATGGAGTGTGGTTTGGGGAGGGATGGGAGGGATTAGTGTTTTGTTCATTCCGTTTTCAGTGTAGCTCAGCATGCTTGCTTAGGGGACAAGACAAGGTTGGCTGTGTCGTGAGGAGGGAAGCTGGGACACAGTGATGTGTGAGTCTGTAAGAACAGGAACACTCACACCCCCCAGTCTGGGCTCTTTGGAAGAGTTTTATTCATCCTGAGATTCTGGAAGCTTCTGTTTCTTTGCCTGACATCTCTGTTAACCTCAGCACTCTGTTCCCAGCTAAGGAGAACGTCAAGGTAGTTGACTCCATATAACAGTTTTCGTAGTACGGGCTGAAAAGGGGCTCTTTAGTTGAGTCTGGAACCAGAGACTTATCTTGAAAATACCTCGTGGTTTTTTTTTTTTTTTTACGTTTTTTTTTTTTTTAATATATATGCTGCATATATTGTCACTGTCTTTAGACACACCAGAAGAGGGCATCAGATTCCATTACAGATGATTGTGAGCCACCATGTGGTTGCTGGGAATTGAACTCAGGACCTCTGGAAGAGCAGACAGTGCCCTTAACTGCTGAGCCATCTCTGCAGCCCCAGAGCCTATCTTGATGGTAGAGTCAGAAGCACACATGGAAACTTTAATTAGAGCATGAGGTGGACACAGGACTGGGGAAAACACTAGTAAAATGGAATGCATTTGGCGTCTTCCCACCTTGTCTATTAGACTCTGAGGGAACCTTGACCATTTCTTTTAAGTAAACTCATCTTCACAGGGCCTTTGTTATCAGTGAAAACACTTTTTTTTTTTTATAAATAACCTCTGAATGTGCTAACCTTGTTTTTTAGCTTATTTATTTATTTATTTATTTATTTATTTGGTTTTTCGAGACAGGGTTTCTCTGTGTAGCCCTGGCTGTCCTGGAACTCACTCTGTAGACCAGGCTGGCCTCGAACTCAGAAATCCGCCTGCCTCTGCCTCCCAAGTGCTGGGATTAAAGGCGTGCGCCACAGTGGAAACACTTAAAGAGTGTATTTTGAGCACTATACACTGTACATATTTACTGAAATATCACATGGGTCCCCCTCAGGTAAGTACAATTACTACACATTAACCAAAAATTTAAAGAAATGTTTAAAATGTTAGGTGTCTGATTTGATTATTATATAATGTGAATACTAATCGCCACAGAGAACTCCATGCATTTGAACAGTTAGCAGCAATGAAAAACAAAGTGTAACTAAGTAAAGGGCCTATTTTCTTTCCCTAAAGCATTTCTCAGAAGGAAATGCAGAAAACACACATAACAGCATTGGACAAGTGAGCAAGCAGCCTCCTAAGGGATGCTTCTGCAAATACACCGTTGGTTGACTGTCCTTTCAGGCACGGTTGATGGCAGATATCAGATGGGAAGCCCACCTCTAAGGAAGAATGCAATCCATACGTTCTGTTTATATTGTCATCCTAAAGTTGAGAACAGTATTTATTACACTTGGTGTGTGTGTGTGTGTGTGTGTGCATGTGCTCATGTTGCAGTCAGAGAGCAATGGTAGATATGAATCTTTCCCTCTACTGTGTATGTTCCAGGGATCAAACCTAGGCTTCAGGCTTTGCAGAAAACACTTAGACCAGCTGAGCCATCTTACCAGCCTTCCCTCATTCTGTTTCTTTGGAGAAGTATTCTTTCCTCGATATGTAGTCTAAGAAGGCTTTGTGGAAGATTAGGCTTTAGGTTTCACTTAGGTAAAAGAGGGAAGTTCCTCAGGCCCAAGAGAAGGTGGCTGCTGATTGGCTAAAGAACAGGCAGCAGTAATCAGAGATTGACTCAGACAATGTATCCAACAATACTGTATTCAGAGAAGCCAGCGATCTTAGGAGGAGGGTTGTTTTTAATGGCTGCAAGTCAGCTTTTCCTTTCTAGCTCTGTGACTACATGAATGAAGGTCTCCTTCTCATAGGGTGGACAGTTTCCTCCTGGAGTCATTATGTTCTGCAATACCAGCACTCCTGGTCACTCTACCTTCCTCCTCACTGGCTTTCCAGGCCTGGAAGCCTCTCATCACTGGGTTTCCATTCCCATCAACCTCATCTGTGTGGTTTCTATCCTGGGCAACAGCGTTATCCTCTTCCTGATCCGCACAGATCCAGCTTTACATGAACCCATGTTCATCTTCCTGTCCATGCTAGCAGCCTCTGATCTGGGCCTCTGTGCCTCCACCTTCCCTACCATGGTGCGGCTTTTCTGGCTGGGTACTCGGGAGCTGCCCTTCGATTTCTGTGCAGCACAGATGTTTTTCATCCATGCCTTCACCTATGTGGAATCTGGTGTGCTTCTGGCTATGGCCTTTGATCGTTTCATTGCCATCCGGGATCCTCTACACTATGCCACAATCCTTCCTCACTCAGCAGTGGCTAAAGTTGGGGCTGCCGTGCTGGTAAGGGCCATCCTGCTCAACCTCCCCGGACCCATCCTTCTGCGACGTCTTATCTTTCCTCAGATCAGTACCCTTTCCCACTGCTACTGTCTGCACTGCGACCTAGTGGGACTGGCTTGCTCAGACACCCGGATCAACAGCCTGGTCGGCCTGGTTTCCATTCTCCTCTCACTGGGCCTAGACTCCTCCCTCATCATGCTGTCCTATGCTCTGATCCTACGGACTGTCCTGG
>NW_021604876.1:0-7026 GCF_004785775.1 Grammomys surdaster | reverse complement strand
ACAGGTATAGTAGCCTTGAGCAGGAAGGAGGGGGTCACCTAGCTTGAGGCAACTAAGTTGAGAAACCCTTTTGAGTTGTGAGCTGTCTGCATCTGTCTATGAACAAAGGAAGTGATCAAAGGACTCGTTTGTGACTGTGTTGAAGGGCATGGCTGAGTGCATTGAAAATACCTTGTAGGAGATTGTGAATCCCAAAACTGTTCCTGTCCAGGATTTCTTTTTTTTTCTTTATTTCATTGTTCTGGTCCAGGATGGACTCAGTTCCCTTTTCTCTCTCCTTTTTATGCCTGGTTTGTAGGCCTTTATTTTTGGACCAGCTTCATCCTGCATCCTTACACTAAAGGGTGATAGTAGAACTTTCATAAAAACTGGTCTTGATTGTATCTGACAGATGCATGTAAAGTTGGTTCTGCACTTATCAGCAAACAACAAAAGGACTGAGGTTGAGGCTGGCAGCATGTGTTCCCTCTTTCAGCATTTGTTGCTATTGCCCTGGCCACACTCTGCTTCCTCTGAATGTTTTCTTTATTTCTTTCCTTTTCCATAGATAAGTTTTACTCTGTAACACCTGTTGTTTTAGAACTCACTCTGTATATCTCCCTCTGGCCTCAAACTCAGGAAACTTCTTTTTGTCCATGTTCACTGTTTGTAGAATCATGGTTGTAAGCTGTCTAGGCTTTGTGTCTTCTCTCTTTATCCTCAATAGAGAGGAGAGTAGCAGTTATAGTAGCTTCTTCTTCCTTGTAACAGACTCTGTAGAGTCTTGAGCTTCTTGCATTTTCTACTATGTGTGGATCTGAGTTCTGGCTAAAGCAGAGACAGTGAAACATATGGAGAACAAAAGAAGTTTTTTGTACAGGGAACTGTGTTAAATGAAAAAAAATAGTGTAGGTATTTTGGTTTATTTGTTAATTGAGAACCAACTTTTTCACCATCTCAGTGTATCTTCACACACAGGAATGCACCTGATCTTTTGTTGACACATTGATAACTCTTGTGTCTTTCTACAGTTTGTCCTGTGTTATTCTCCCATTTTTGTTACTCTCTGATAAGTTCATAGATTGGTATTTGGCATATGTCTAGTATGAATTTATAAACATTTTGTATTCTATCTAACTCACAAAGCATTAACTTATACAAGAGTGTTGATTAGTTTTGTACTAAAAATGATAGTTGAGCCATTTTAGCTGCCCTCCAGCAGTCACATGAGGTTCTAGAATGTTCACTTAGGAGCTATTACTCTGAACTAGTGCTGTTTCATGCAGCTACAATTCCCTCTATGCAGACTGTGTAAAGTTGTTTAATTCTGGAAAAAATTCTGTAGTAAAAATGTCATTTTTCCCATGACTCCAAAGATGTGATTCACTCCTCTCCTGTCAGCTGTCAAATAATTTGACATATCTGCCAAGACCATGCTTGAAATTAAG
This sequence comes from Grammomys surdaster, assembly GCF_004785775.1. Classification (NCBI taxonomy): domain Eukaryota; kingdom Metazoa; phylum Chordata; class Mammalia; order Rodentia; family Muridae; genus Grammomys; species Grammomys surdaster. Next base: position 5,599 of record NW_021604876.1, on the reverse strand, counting down.
CTCCTGGTTGTAAATGGTGTAGAAAAAATCATCTTCATAGTATAACTCTGTAGTCCCATGGTGAGTATTGCTAGCAGTCTGAGATTAATAAGCAGACTGAGTTGAGAGATAGAGATGAGGGAGAGGAAGAAGAAAACAGAAAAACACAGTGAGAGATGTACACACAGAGACAAAAGAGAGATACAGAGAGATACAATGTCATTTGTACTTTTTAAAACACATAGTTTCTGTTTATTGATTTAATTTTTTTACATTGATTTATTTAGTGACCTTTTTAGAGTGTGTCCTGATTTTAGTTTACTTTACCTCTACTTTCTTGCTCATCCACAGCTCCCCTTGCCTCAGTTTCCATTCTATTTGCACCTTTCTTTAGGAAAGAAAGGCTTCATGCAGAGAACAAACAAATAGAACCAAGTAAATATACTGAGATGAAGCAAATCTATCATTTCCAAATTTAACATGGCCGACTGATGGGAGGAAAAGATGTCCAAGTGCAGTCATCAGAGTAGTTGTTCTCACAGCTAATATTCCCATAAGAATACTAAGCTAATTGTGATGATGTATATGCAAAGGACCAGGTCTAGACATATATAGGGCTTGTGCTGGCCCCTTCCGTCTCTCTGAGCTCATAAGAGCCCAGTTTATTTGATTCAGAGGGCCTTGTTTTCTGGTCCTCCATACCCTATGGCTCATACAGTCATTTCACCTCCTCTTCTGTGGGCTCCCTGAGCTCTAAGGGGAGGCATTTGATGGAGACCTACCATTTAGACTCCCTCTCCCATAATTAATGTATGGCTGTTCCCATACTGTCTAGATCTCTTCTCAACTGTTTTCAGAGATAGCCTCTGATAGTGACAGGTTAAGGCACTGAACTATGGGTATAGCATAATATTATCAGGTGTCAGTTCATTGATATATTTTTGTTAAATGAGCAGTTTTTTGTTTTACCCCATGTCTATAGGCTATCTAGTTTCTGGTTCATGGTAACCCAAGCAATTTTGACTATAGATTCCTTCTTCTGGAGTGGGTCTTAAGTCAAATCAGAAGTTCATTGTCTACTTCCACATGTTCATTCTTCTTATTGCCCTAGCATATTTTGTAGGCAAGACAAGTTGTAGCTCAAGGGTTTTGTGGTTGTGTTGGTTGCAAGGTTTCTCTCTCAGTGCTCTATGGAGTACATTAACATTGCAAAGGCACTAGAATGTATTGGTAAAGCCTCCATGTTGCCTCCACCCAACTTCTCAATGTTCAGTGAGTGTGTGGTTGTTCTCGGCAATAGGGCCCTCTCTGGTGGTAGAGAGCATACCTCTGTCTTAGCAACAGCCTGGTTTTGTTGATCTACATGGGGCATAAGGCCAAAACCTCAACAGAATTTATGAAGTTTTACCACTGCATGTCTTTCCAGGACAAGAAATGGGCTAAAACTTTATATTCCCCATTACTAGGAGTCGTCTTTATTTGCATCCCCTTCAGAGATGTGAGGAAGTTTCCCCTCAGTGTGTTTCCATAGGACAACCAAAACGGGCTTTTTGTCCCAGTGTTCACTTCCTGCACCCTCTTCATCCATTCTATATCCCTACCATCCCATGCATCATTTCTATTCCCAACCGCCCAATTTATGGCTTTACAATATACTCTACTACCATATACATAAGCGACCCGTGTGTTCCCCCCTTTTGACTTTTGTTCTTTACCCAACTTCTCAGGATCTACAGATTGTACCAAATACATTCCATGGGTGTCTTTATGAGTTTTCATCACCTCACTTGGAATGATTTTTTTCTATTTCCATTCATTTACCTACACATTGTATAATATACAATTGTATAATATTTTGTATATAATATACAATTGTATAATATTTTGTAGTAGCTGAGTATGACTCCATTGTGTTTGTGTGGGTATCCTTGTTGTAGGATGGAACATCCATTGGGTATATGTCCAAGAGTGGTATATGTGCATCTGCAGGTAGATCAAATCCAGCTTTCTGTGGAACTGTCATATTGATTTCAATAGTAACTGTACAAATTTGCATAACCATGAGAAATGAAGGCGTGTTCCCTTTGTTCTACATCCTTGCCAGCATGATTTGTTGTTATTGATCTTAGCCATTCTAACAGGTACAAGATGGTATCTCAAAGTGGTTTTAACCTGCATTTCCCTGATGACTAAGTATGTTGAACATTTCTTTAAGTGTTTCTCACATTTTAGAGTTTCCTCTACTGAGAATTTGTTCAGATATGTGCATAATTTTGAAATTGGATGATTTGACTGTTTGCTATCCAGTTTCTTGACTTGTTTGTATATTTTTGAAATTTAACATGTACAGGATATGTAGGGAGAAAAAAGATCTTTTTGAATTCTATAGGCTTTAGCTTTGTCCAATCGCCAGGTTCCCTGCCTTACAGAAGCTTTTCAGTTTTATGAAATCCCATTCAAGAATTGTTGCTCCTAGGGTTCATGCTATAGATGTTCTGTTCAGAAAGTTGTCTCCTGCGACCATGTGTTCAATGATATTGCTCAGTTTCTCTTCTATCAGGTTCAGTGTATCATATCTGATTTTAAATTTGATCTTTAATCAACTGGGACTTCTTTTGTGCATAGCCAGTAGTAAGTATGATTATATTTGCATTCTTATGCATTCAGATATCCAGTTTGACCAGCATAATTTGTTGAAGATTTTTTTTTGTCCCCAGTGTGTATGTTTCTGGCTTCTTTATCAAAATCATGTACCCTATATGTGTGCACATCTGTGTCTGAATTTTAATTAAATTCTGTTGATCAGTGTATTTACTTTATGCCAATATCATGTGGGTTTCATTAATATAGCTGTATAGTACCAATTAAAATATGATACTGTGAGACTTCCTGAGTGTCTTTTAATATTAAGGATAGTCTATTGTATCCAATAGGTTGTGTGTGTGTGTGTGTGTGTCCATATGAAGTTGAGAATTGTCATTTCAAGGTCTGTAACAAATTTTACTGTAGATTGCCATAAATCTAGGATGACCCAAATTCCTATGCTGATGTTTCTGTTCCATGATAATGGAGATTTTTCTATCCCATGGTATCTTCTTCACACATTTGTAGCTTTTATCAAACAAGTCTTTCACTTGCTTGGCTGGTGTTACCCTGAGGTATTTTATAATATACAATGTTACTGTGATCAGTGTTTCCCTATTTTTATCTCTGTCCATTTGTCATTGATGGAAATGTTAGTCTCATTTATAGATGATATCAAGTGGTCTGCAGATAATGATTGTTTGAGCCTTTCTTTCCTGGTTGTATGCCCTTGATGTCCTTCAGTTGTCTTTTTGTTCAAGCTAAATTTAAATTTCTATATTAAATAGATATGAAGAGAGTAGGAAAATTGTATCATTCCAGATGTTATTGAAGACACCTTGTATTTCTTTCTATCTACTTAGATATTAGCAATAGACTTGTTGTAACTTGCCTTTGTTGTGTTGAGTTATATCCCTCATTTCCCTAATTTTTCTAGGAAACATTTTTTTTTTAATCGCTGGTCTTCACTGACAACACTCTTACATTGGTTTGCCTTGTTTTCTTTGCTGATTTTCACTTGTGACTTCACAGAGAGAAATGCACCAAAGATTTCCTGGTGGTATTTTGGCTACCCCATGTTGCTTATGTGAACTTATGCCAATTGGCTGAGCCTCGCAGTTTCTTCTGGATGTAGCTGCTTCTACTTATTTCTATTTGATGTTTGCCAAGTGGACTGGACTCCGGACAACAAAGATTGGAATTGCCTGCTAAAAATATTTCTAATCAGGCCCATAACTGGTTTCCTATTAACTGTTCTTTTTACCTACTTCTTTGATGGCCTATAAGGCAGATTGAAGTTCTAAAGAAACATACGTTAAAGTACGCTTTAAAAAATCTAAGCCTAGATCATTCAGGTTTGTTGTTAGGATAGACATGATAGTTCTCCCCATTTTTTTATGTAGTCACTCATAACTATGAACTTTCCTCTTAACACTGCTTTATTTGTGTCTTACAAGTTTGACAGTACTGTTTATTCATTTTTCCTTGAATTACAGTAAATCTATACTGCTTCTCTTCTTGTCTTGACATGGTTTTTGATTTCATTTAGTAAAGAAATATTGAGTTTCTGTGAGTTTTTAAGCTCTCTGTTGTTTCTGCTGTTTTTTGTATCTAGCTTTGATCTATTGTGGTCCAGTAGGATGCATGGGGTTATTTCAATGTTCTTGTGACTGTGGGTTCTTGCTTTGAGTCAAGAGTATGTGGTCAAGTTTAGAGAAAGAACTGTGAGTTACAGAGAAGGGGGTACATGCTTTTGTGTTTGGGATAAATGTTCTGTGAACATACATTAGTGTTAAATGTCAATAGCTGACAATAGTTCTGACATGTTGCCTCAACCTTAATTTAATAGCTTAAGACCTTAACCTGTGCTAATGTTTCTTGCTCTGACCATAAAGTCATATTTTTGTGCTTTGTCAGAGTCTGGTGGACTCTGGAAACAGCCAATCCTCCTTGCCTCTTGACCCAGCCAATCAGCTTAAATGTCAGATAGCACTACTTTGTTTAGATAGATTAAATGTTGCAAATGTACCTGATGTGATGTTCCCATGTAAAAACTGGCCCTGAGAACTAACTGCTAAGGGTTGTACTTTGGCTCCCAACTCCTGGCTGTGCCACGGATTAATCTGTCTTGAATATGTGTTTAATAAACCAAACGTATCTGACTGAAACCAGTGCCTGAGTGGTTTGTGAGGCTAATGCTGAACCTCAGCATTTGGTGTGTTGTCCTGGAAAGCACCAAACCATCTACTACCCCTCAGTCAATATCAGTGAGCAACACCAAGCCAACTGTTCATTCTGAACCTAGATAAGTGATTTTTGGGGGTAGGGAGAGGGTTGGATTTGTTCTGCTTGTGTTCCAGACCTTTTGGTGGCTCAAAGAAGAGAAACTGATAGCAATATTGCTCTTCAAGCCATGAGACCAGGGATTCTCCATTTTGCACAAGGGCACAGATCTCTAAGGACATTTTTGGTCTTGAGAGGAACTCACACCCAAGAACTTTCTGTAATTCTCATTTCTGCCTCAACTTCTGTCTTGCTTTCCCATTTTTTCCTTAGCCCTGTTATTCTTAACCTCATTTTTCAAAAACTCCATTCTTCATCTTGTTCTTCTTCTCCACTCCCCATTATGGGCCAGTCTTCCTCTAGTCCTCAAAACCCTGTTGAAGGTTTTCTGGGCCATTTCAAACATTTCCAAAAGGCCAATGCTGTTTTACAAATCCAAATTTTTCCTGGGAGTCTCCAAACTCTCTAAGAGATCAAATAGCACTCTCTTGAACTGGTTACATTTTCCAAAGGGTTTGTTCCATTTTGCTGTTCTCCTTCCCATACAAGCTCTAGTTCTCCACCACCCTGGGAGACCCCGACCAGGTCATTGATGTCATTGCCTAGCATTTTCTTCTCTTTGACATTCCTAAATCTTTAAAAGGTCTGTTCCTTTTCCCTTTAGCCCACAGAGGAGAAGAAGCTATCTGCTCTGGTCTGGGAATTTTCAGGATCAGATCTGAAAGACATCTATACTGTTAAGAAGACTGTCCAA
>NW_021604875.1:10194-13047 GCF_004785775.1 Grammomys surdaster | reverse complement strand
TAACCATGTGTTGTGTGTCAAGCCCTCACTATGTGCTGGATCCAGGGATCTTTAGGCCTGAAGATGGACCTATCCTCAAGCCACAGACATGCTGGCAGAGTTCAGGAAAATCAGGAAGACAAAAATGGTGGTGTAGGTCTACATGAAAACAACTAACATGGGAAGGGACCAGAGAGAATGCATGGTAGTCCAGGGAATCACAAGAGACACTTCTGTGAAGGCTACAGCAGGTCAGAGCCTGGGAGGGAAGATTGGAAGGCACAGAGGGCCATGGGTGAAGCCATGTGACATGTTGCCAGCCTGAATCCCCGGACATGATGGTATCCTTCTGATGGTGCAGTGTTAGTTATTGTGGTCACCTAAGGGGAAGCTGTGTGTAAGATCACTTTAGGTAAAATGTCCTGAAACTCCTAATGGTGCTCCGGCACTGGAAGTCTTGATGGGCCATATATGGAAAAGACCTGAACGGTGCACTCCCCTGTGCACTGAGGACTTGAAAGCACAAGATGGTGAGCAGAACAGTGGAAAAGAACAGGGCCAGCCAGAAATGGGGATTATGGTAGCATCCCAGAATCTAGGGGCCCTCTTCCAGCTGTGGGGCTCCACCCACTTTCACATATACTTGTGTGTGTTTCAAAGCCAGTGGTGATTCTAAGTAAAAAGGATCATCAGACAGCATTCCTAGACCTGTGTTGTTCTTTAGCTCCTGATGTGTAGTTCCTGTCCAATTCAATGGCTGAGCCACCTTGAGGAAACACTTTCATTATTTTAAGATATTTCATTCTACTCTTAAAACAAACTACAAAGGGGCACAGGTATACTAATCAGGATATTTCTCTCCTCTCTCACCTGCTAGCACTGCTCTCTCTAGATTTCTCCAGCTGATATTTCTTTTAGTATAGTAGGAAGCTACCCCAAGTCTTCCAAGATTAGGCTACCCTGAGCTAGAGCCACAATCCAATAGGGGTCCATCAAGGCCGTTCCCTCTTCATGACTGCCATGAACACAGAGAGCAGTAGGTCAAGCTTGGCTGTGCAGGAATGTGTTTTCTAGCTTGAAACTCCTGTGTATAACTATTCCTGAGGCAAGTCACAAATAGTAACTTAAGGAATTTAGAGGCACAGACAACAATAGAGGCCATGAAGGGTATTCTTTAATGACGTCTTCACCAGGATTTCCTTGGCATGTTCCTTACTCCCAGCTGTGCTACCACCTAGATTGGCCTAAATACAGTCAGGCACTAATACTGAAAGTGATCTATAGACTCACTTGTAAATCTGATAAGGGCATATTCTCAACAGGATATTTTTGTCCTGAATGACTTCAGCTTGACCAAAGTGTCAAAAAAGTATCTAACGTTGGATGGGGAGCCAGATATTTGAGGGTGTAAGCTTCAGGGTGTCTACTCCAGGAACAGAAGATGACATGACCTTCTCTACTGTCATACTTTCACTCATGCATCTATAAGGTGTCTCAGAAGCTCACTGCCCCATCAATTTTATACACATATGTTTAATATCTGGGATTCAATGCTGCTGCCTTCATCCACAGAGGATGATCACTTGAGTCACTCTGGAACTGAAGTTCACACAGTGAATAGAGGGTCTGGACTTTCTCTATGCCAGAGTCATCATGAGACAAAGCCCAATGGCACATGTGAGCTCTTTCCTCTCACCACTCTGAAGGACATGAGGTTCCATTAGCTTCCTGTCCTGCAACATGATGATTTCCAGTAGGCTATGGCCTTGGTGATTTTTTTTAAAGATTTATTTATTTATTTTATGTATATGAGTACACTGTCACTATCTTCAGACACATTGAAGAGGGTGTCAGATCCCATTACAGATGGTTGTGAGCTACTATGTGGTTGCTGGGGATTGAACTCCAGATTGAAAGAGCAGTCAGTGATCTTAACCACTGAGCCATCTCTCCAGCCCATACCTTTTCTATTCTTAATGGCCATGGCATGTCTCAAGTGCAGTTTTTAGTCATTCACTAAAAGGGAAATGGTCCATAACTTGTCTCGTTTCTGCACTTGCTCCAGTGGCCTTCCCTCCTGAGCCCTTTGGCTCTTATCCTAGTTGTAATCTACCCAGTGGAGGTCTTTCATTCAGTAGGAGGTTCTCAGAAAAGGTGCACCTGCCATTGCCATGGCACCTGGGCTTCAGTTCCCAACACATCTACTGCTTTTCTGTCCTTCAGCTTCTCCTCTACAGATGATGGTGCTGTGCTACAGAAACTGGTGCGTGTGAGGCCGGGAAGGACATGGTTCCCTGACTATGATGGCAGTGGTTCCTTGTTGCTGAAGAAAACATCTCAAGATAACAGCACTGAGTAGAAATGCAAGTAAAATTCTCCTACCTGAGCAAGGTATGCAGAAAAGAGGTGAGGCTGTCAAGTGTACAGATGCAATCCAATGTGATGATCTGGTACATGTTGATGGATAATGATCAAGGCTGGGCAACCTCAAAGTCTCCCTGCAGTTCAAAAGAACCCCAGGACCTGAGCTCTGTGGTTGCTTTATCAGTGTGAAGCATCTGCAAAGAATGGACACCAGCATCTGTAGATGAAGGAGAGGCTCAATTCTCACACATTTGTTCTGTATACACAGCCAGTAAAACAGCACCTAATCTACTAATGAGGTGCGTACACAATGATACAGATTTCTCCACACAGATGCCATACAAAAGAACAGTGCCTCTTTGGTAGCCGCCCAAACCTTCAGATAAACTGGAGAGAAGACTTCAGCAGATGGCTTCAATCCCTGTACTCAAGAACATGTAACATGCATACTCATAGTACTCATGCGCTGGTCCTTGTTTCTCTTCCTTCCCCCATTCATTCTATCTCCTA
>NW_021604875.1:0-10184 GCF_004785775.1 Grammomys surdaster | reverse complement strand
TTCAGAAAGACAAAGATGGTGAGGTAAGTCCACATCAAAGCAGGTAAAAACGATAATGAAACTGGGAGCATCCATCCTAGTACAGGTTGTTAGGAAACACACTCCCTGAGAAGACAGCTCTGCTGGGCTGAGCCTCGGCCGAAAATAGGCATGAGACAGAGGGCCATGGGAGCAGCCGTGGGACAGGCAGCCATTGTGAATGACTGGACCTGACAAGTGCCTGTGATGGTGTGATTTTTATGGACACCCTAATGGAAATTTATTGTAATTCATCTCTTGGTGAACTGGTGTTCTCCACTCAGATCTCAAACCCTAGGAGTGTTGGGTGTCACAACATACCAAAGGGCTGAAAGGTACACTCCTCTTGTGATGGTGATGGGAATGTCAGAAAATGAGGAGGCCATCCTGATAGGAGGACAATGTTAGAATCCCAGAAATAAGAGGCCATGTTCCTGGATGGGGTGCAACCATTCTTCACACATGCGTGCTGAGTTTCTAAGCAGGGAATGTGTGCAGATGAAAACTGTCACCACGAGGATTCCTGGACCTCAGTTGTCACTCAGCACTTTAGCCTGCTCTCTCTCTCTCTCTCTTATGCAACCACTCTGTCTTCTTGGACATACCCTGTCACTGTCAAAGAGAAAATAAGCCACTGAGTGGTCCAGGTAGGAAGAGCTACCTGAATCCTCTGTTGTCTGACCTTCTGTCATGGTTGTCTCTTCAGATGTCTGCAGCTATGCTTCTGACCTTCAGCAAGCAGTGAAGGGTCATGAGGCTTTCCTGACAGAACAACACAGTCTTGAGGCAAATCCAAAAGCTCTGGACCAAGTCCTTCCCTGTTTGTGGCTTCTGAGGACATTTTCAACAGAAAGCCAGAAGCTGATATTTCACTGAAGGCACAACCTCTTGAACTCTCTCAGTTCGAACTGCATTTGTAGCTAATGCTGCTGCTGATCCAAATATCTAGTTCAATAGGTGAAAATACAACCTTTCCAAAGTCTAACTGGAAACATTTTGTGTCAGAGACGACAGTTTGTACACTTGAATGGAAAGACCAAGTGAGGAAGTTGGAGAGGTCCCATGAGGCTTTCACTGTGTGCTTGATCTCAACCCACTTCCCAAAGTTCCTTCAGTCACAGCCCCAAATTAGTAGTAGTTCTAAGATGGATAGAGCCTTTAAGTGCTGATGGGGACTGAGGGACCCCTGGATGGTGTGTGCCATGCAGAGACTCTTCAGGATCTTCTCCCAGGGCATATCCTTCTTCATTCTTGGAACATCAAGTGTTATGAATGATTACCTTGAACAGGCTGACACTCACTGCTCAGTTTGCAGACCTCCCTGCCACTTCAGAAAAGTTCTCCCACTCTTTTTGACTTCTGGGTTCCACCTTACTTTTCGTAAATATTCACTGTTGTCAAAGAGGAACCTGACTACTACAGTGCAGTGAGTAGCTAGAGTTCTGTAATGCCCAGAGAAACCCCAAGATGGGGTCGCTGGAAACAGTCAGTTCTGTTTTTCTCAGCACCATAGACTTTGTGATTAGTCATCAGCTTAGAAAGACACTTTACTCTGCTTCCATCTTCAGTTGCTAAGTCTTTTCTAAATGGCGTTTCTGTAGTATTGGCAAGCTTCTCTAGGATCATGGGAATATCCTGTAATTTTCTATCATCTGTGCACGTTCTCTGCTGTCCTCTCCTTTTGAGCACTTAACCTCTGTGACTCTCTTTGTAAGGAGCTCATCCTCTGGTCTGTTCACACATTTTTTTCTCCAGATTTTTAGTTCAGTGTCAGGACATCAGGAAGCTATAGGCTGGGTTATGACCAAGTTTCTAGGGACTCTGTCCTTCTCATTGCATGGTATTTCATTCTCTCACTTCTCTCTTGCAGGTCCTGGTGCTTTTCCGCAAGATGCTGGTGAATATGGCCACCTGGCAGGCCAAGGGCCTCTGTCTGCTAGACAGAATGACACCATCAATAAGTCATGCAACCTCATCAGCATCATCACAAGCAAATATAGTATGGAGGACTGGTAAAAACAGTATAGATATCTCCAGTGACTGGTTGCCACCATGAAGGGTGATATAAGTCATTCATTTAAATGCCTAGACCTAGAATTCCTCTGTATGTTGGGGCTTGGGAAATGAGCATGTGCAGAGGTGCTGGCAGTTCCTGCCATTGTTGTTCCTTAAATGTGAGGAATCTGAGTATCCAGCTGTTACAGAGCTCCTTCTTCCCTAGCTCTTCACCCATGCTTCGGCAAGGATTCTGCTCACTACTTTCCTGTCAGTGGAATGGTGGCACCAGGGAAGCAAGGACAGTATCACAGGCTTGCTTCTTAATGTTATTGGTATTTCCTGGAGGGTCATTAGTGGAGGGATGTTCAGGATCTCTGAAAACTCCTCTTTGCTGTCATCTGACACATGGGATGCAATGACCAAGGTCCCTCTGACTCTTCACAAAACTCTCTGAAAGCAGTTCTTACATTATGACTGGAGATCAGATATTCAGAGGGAGTGAGGCACTGTGCCCCTGGTCCCACTGAGTGTGAGTTGGAAGCCCAGTTTGATATTTTGACTGACTAAGGGACTCACCAGATACCTTCCATTGTTGCACCTGGTTTGTTTTACAGTCTGTGTGATTATCTGAAACAAAACCTTTTTAGTTTCATTTCAATCACAGTGGCTTGACACTTCTAGGTTATACTGCATTCCCACAGTGAAGCCAAGGCACATGGGCAAAGGGGCTACCCATGTCATATCCACAGTCAAGAGCAGAGGAAATTAAATGCATGCATGTAAGCTAGCTTTCTTGTGTTCATCTAGAGCTCTCTGTTCTTATACAGTCTGGGACACAAGCCTAGTGAATGGCACTGCTCAAACTGTCGTGGCTTCCCATGTCAATTAAGGTAATCAATTCGGTCCTCTACAGACATGCTCATGGATAACTTCATTTAGAGGATTCTTCTGTGAAGACTTTCCTCCAGGTCACTGGTGTTGCACAGATTGAGAGTTCTAATTAAAGAACAGGAATTGCTCCCGGTGGCCACCACAGCTCCCAACACTGAAAACTGTCAGACTCAACACTAGAGGCTTCAGCTTCTCATTTTACCTAGCCTCAAAGCTGACATCTTGGAGTGTGTCCTGCCTGACCTCTCAGATTCTCCCCACATTATACCTGACACTGTTTTCACTTGGCCATCTGCTCATCCCTGGCATGTCTCTACTGTGTCCTCAACTGATGCTTTCCAGACATAGATTACGATTTCACAGCAGACTTCTTTGCCTTTGGGTTGATCCTTTTTTTCTGTTTCCTCTGCCAGGTCCTTTTCCAGGTGTGGAGCCCCTCCCTCCATGAAATTTTAGCCACTGATGAGCCTTTCATTTTTCTTCGGCTAGCCTGCACTTCTTTGAGTAGGTCCAATTCAGTGCTACTAGGTATGTATGAGGCTTACTGACCTTGCCCAAATTTTCACAATTGGTATGGTTCTGAGAGCATGTAACCTTGGAAAGCATTTTAAATTATTTACATATTTACTCACTTAAGTACCGAGTTGGTATCTCCTCTCCTCTATTCTCTCTGTGTTTTCTGATTCTCTGTTTCTATATCTCTCTCTTATTCCTGTTTGTCTCTGTCTATGCAAATATAACTGACTGTCTCCCTACTGTTCTCTTTCTTTGCCCCCCCCCCTCTCTCATTGTGTATGAGTGGGGAGGTAGCATATTTTCTGGGTAGCCAGTAGAGGTCAGAGCATTACTTGGTGAAATACCTAGGGATCGAATGCCATTGAATATTTTAGGAAAAGTTTCTGTAGATGAAAAACCTTAAGGATCTGAGGCAGTGCCAGTACATGCAGAATTATCTGGCTGTTCTGGGAAGTGGAAGACATAGCCTTGGAACGCACAGGTGCTGTTCTTTTTCCTTGGGTGCCAATCAGGACAACGAGATCTTATCTGTCCCAAAGACTTGCCTTGGTTGTTGTTTTGTTTTTCTGTTTTTGTTTTGTTTTTTTGTATATACTCAACCTCTCAGCTAAGTTCTCTAACATTAAGACTTGTTGCATCTTAGCATCCTATTTCATGGTCCCCTGTTCTTTCTGCCTACCTTATATTTTCAGAATTTTCTGTGACTATTACAGTATGTCTGTAACACTTTAGGATGGGCAAGCCCACATTAGGATATCTAGAACACTTACACAAGATGCACTTATTTACCTGTGAGAAGTCCAACACAGTAAACCTAATCATAACTCAGTGCTGAGAATGAACTTAAAGCTCAGAGCATGACCTGCTCCAGTGTGGTTCCTGAGCCTGAGAGCTCCCAGCTCCTCTGTCCAAACTTCTTGGTTTATTCAGGGTTGGTACATTTTCCATTCCTTCCGTGGCAGTGTCAATAACTGCTGCTGTAAAAGCTAGAAGACCAGAAATCAAAGGGTCTTGTTGCCTTGCATGATCTTGACCTATGCTTGATCTTCTGCCTTCCATCTCCACCTTCAACATTACATATACCACATCTCTCCTGAGGTAATGCCTGTTTGAGTATCTTGCACTCAGTGAGGAGGTTGGAACAAGTGTCAAAGGACTGACAATCAAGCTCTGGCTTTTATTAGAGAGTCTGAGCTAGACCACTAATGCTCTGGGAAACACTTGCGTTTTTGGTGGGATCTTCATCTGCTGTAAATAACCAACGACCTGTTCAAGGTGCAATGTTCCTCTGCCATGACAAAAACCAGGTAGACAGAGAGTCTACAGTAGGAAATGGGTCCCTGGTCTACCACCTTAATGCTTACAATTCTGTTTTCTAGGGATCACTAACAAATCTTCACAGTCCTACACTGCAGAAGATGCATCAAGTTGTTGCAGTTAGCATGACTCCTGACATGATGCACTCAGAGGGTCACCAAATATCTACAAATCAAGATACAGAACGCCCTTAATTTGGTGTTTCTTTAGTCTCATATTAAAGACAGAACTGAAGTTCACTGTGGACCTCATCTTTTAGATGCAGGTAAGATGATCACTGCAGATAACCTAGCTTTTGATGCTAAGGCACTGGGATACCAAACATCCACGAGAGGAGAGGACTCAAAGTGGAGGTCACTCCTGCAGCTCATACCATGCATAGCTGATGTCCTGGGGTTCTGTTCTCTATGGGCAGCATAGGGAAGTATCTATATCATGTGAAAAGGAAACTCCCAAACACTCTCGGGTCAATGCACCTAGAGCAGAAGCTTTGATGACATCACATCCTAAAGCAGGTGAGGTTGGAAACATGATTGCATATGACTAGTCCTACCACTCCTGTTGCAGCTGTTGTGAGGGATGTTCCCCATACACCTGTATCTAACACCATCCTGGTATGAGTTAGATACTCTTGGTGGAATCACAACCCAATGCATCTAAATTGTTGATATATGGAAGGACGGGACATTTTTTGTGTTTTGGCAAATGCACCCATGTCTGTCTGTGACTGAGATAAATGATATACTTTGTCATTGTGAGAAAGCAAAAACCAGGCTGAGGAAAGTTTCTCCTGAGGATGACTGCTGTGAGATCACAGAAACCCATCAAGGCTCACAGGAAAGGGCCACATTTGAAGCCCTTCTTGACAGGCCCTAGACCCAGGATCTCTCTCTTTCCTCCTGGCTTTCTTTGTAACACAGTGTCCCCCTCAGACACAGCCATTTCAGTCATTCTTACAGCCATTACCTTGGCACACAGTCTGCATGTCAGCCAACTCTTATACCTCTCCCTTTGTGTACAAAGGCTGGATAATGTTACAATGAGAGGTCTGCTGGTAGCAGGGCTAAGTAGAAGCTGAGTGGTTCGTGGGATTTTCCTGAGTTTAAGGAACCTGAACAGAGTAAGTTCGGACAGGTACCCACAGTCTGAAATCAGGGGACATGCTTTAGCCATACTCTGCTCTACTGTGGAAGACAGCACAGGATAGGAACTACATCCTTAGCTGGCTTGCTCCTCACTATACTCTCACAGGTTTTCCACTTAGAACACACTTGGTCTGGTTAAAGGTATAGTCCAGTGTGTTATAAGTTCCTATCTATGGGTTGGTAGATGAGTTAGGATGCTGAATGGATGTGGTTTGGACACCATTCTGTACCTCCATTTTGATCCCTGCCTTTGATATCACCATGTCTTGTGATTCCTTCAGAGCTTATTTCAACATTTATCATCATGAAGAAACCTTCCAACCAGCTCTGAGAATTCATTCCCCAGAAAATAGAACATCCATGGATGACAATGACATCTCCGGGCCCTCGAAAGCCAATCATGGTGGAGGGTAGAGCTCTGTCAGTCATTGGAGCAGTGAGTCTCTGCTGGTCAAGATGAGCTGCTTCCAGGCAACTTTTATCAAAATGTAATGAGATGATCTCAACCCCTTGAATGTTAAGTAAGTGTTCAAAATGGTTCTTGGACACCCCATTTGCACAATGGAGGTAAGAAGTCTACTGAATTCTTTTGGGGCTTTTGGACCCTGCTAGTTTGTGTAGCAATATACTGGTCTGGGAGGTCATCTCTGGATGGAGGCATATCTGCAGTGTCTCACTATTTCTTCATAATGCTTCCATGTGACTCAGAAATGGAGAGGACACAGACATATTAAAATGTAATCATCTGCTGTATGAATTTGGGGCTGTGATCAGTAGAGTGGACACTCATCAGAATTAACATTTTGACATTTTTTCAGCTATGGAGGAAGAACCATTTGGTCATCATCCTCACCCATGGATGTGTTTATATATACATCCCAGCCCTTGAGCTGTTGAGTCTGCATTGGAAAACTTTTCGTGGGGTCACTGCAGGATCTATGTGTGGGTCTCTTTTGTTGCCTTCTTTCATGGATAACACAGGTAATGTTTTCTGTAACTGGGTATATGATCCCTGAAGGTGAAGTTATGTCTCTTTCCCCTCAAAGTACCCAGGGTCATCACATTCTCTGTGCTCACTTACCCCATTCTTGAAGCTCTTTCATACATGCTCCCCAATCATTGACTGATCACAAGTGATTAGACTTTTGAAGTTTCCATGAGAAGACTCCTGACTGGATGTTTCCATTCTTAGCCCCTTTGTAGGAAGGACAACAAAGCCTCGAGATGTCATACTGTTCTCCAGTTCAGCCACTGCAGGAGAAGAGCCTGCAACCAACACCAGAACCTCGGAGTGCTAGGACTTTCCACAGGGTATCTAGTATGCCTCTAGGTAGGCAATGTGGCAAAAGTTAACTCTTTCCAAATAGCCTGATTGACCTAGTGCAGAGAGAGCCCACAAGTCCCTGTCTCCATCTCTTTCAGCTCTTGCAGGTCACCTTGGCTAACACTTCAGTGAGATTCTGATTCTTCTGACAAGAGAGCTCCACCAAAAAGCTCAGGCTTCAGGTTAGAGGGACAAGTATAGCCATGAGGGTTTTCATATGTATTGTTGGAGTGCTAGGATGATGTCTGATAGGTGTAAAGACTGCTGGGAGAGAGCTGAGAACATACCTTTTGCAAGAAAACTATTCTTCTTTCAACTTACACAAGCACCTTCATTTTGTTCTCCATATTCAGCCTCTTGATACCGAACAGATTGTTCTAGCTGATGAGCCCAGGCTTAGAAGATGGACTACAGTCAAGAAACCTGGCCACTGTAAGGATGAGTCACGTTTTTCAGAAATACATGAAAAACATCTATGCACAGGAGAAAAGTGTGAGGACCAAAGTCTCATCAGCCATTCCAGGATACAGAGAGCCTGACAGACTCAGATCAGAGGTTACCTCTGTATCCTAGACGAGGAAGAAGACCCCACTCCACAGAAGAAGCCTGTTGCTGAATCTGTTGCAACTAGGACTATGAATGTGAGACTTGTGTCTCTGTGGACTCCAGGTTTGGGCGTCTTGTACCCAGGTGTCCACGGTCGTCTCCTCTCACACCTCATTTGGTAGAACTTTGCAAGTCTTAACATGAGAGTGTTATGTGCATGATGAGATCCCACTCGATACATAGGCTAAGAAAGATTTTTATCCCTTTAAGGGGCTGGAAATATCCTTTACTCACAGTTGACATTAAAACTGCAGTTCTCTACTTTGTGGTTATTGACCCTTTTCACTGTAGTTGTCAGCTTACCCACCTGGAAGAGCACTCTTGACTCTGTATGGAAAATTCAGGTCAGGAATGTCACCAGGTACCGAGGAGTCAATACTCATCCTATGAAGGTACCATACCTGGTATCTTGTACTCCGACAGATCAAAGACAGGATGGATAGCTTGCCAATATAGAAAGCACAGACACAGGGCTGGCATAGGAGAATTATCTCGAAGGTACAGCATGTTTGAGTGTACAGGAGGGCTGAGAATCAGAAGAATTGTAGGGCACACTGAGGTCCTGTGGCAGGTAGCATGAGCTATGTGGTCACACACAGCTGGATAAATGGGATTTCTTGCTCTGAGTGAAGCAGAACCATGGCAGGGCCTGCCTGAGCCTTCCATTGGTACCTTTGTTTCCAGCTGCTTCTCTCATGCAAGTCACAAGCAGTATGACGCACTATTCTTGGTTGCCAGCATCACATGGGCTTTGTTCACATTACAGATAGGGTATACAAGAATCTATCCTCTTCCTAAGAGCTGGACTAGGGACAGGAGAATATCAGATCCCTAAGGCCAGTCTTCTGACTATTCCCATAGTGTATCAGGGAAATATTTCAACATCAGATTTCCTGCAATTAGAAGTCAAATTAAACCTGTCAGCCCAATAGTATTATCAAGGATGATACTCTGGGAGTCATCTAACCCAGGCCTTTCCCTCAGGTCTTCCTGCTGTCTATTTCCTAGTCAGTCACTTTCTCTGTGCTGTTGAAGAGCAGCAAAGGGTTTATCAAGGACCTCAAAGTCACCCTAAGACTCTACCCTGGTGCTCACACACTGAGAGGCCCTTAAGATTTACCTGAGACCTTCTCAAGAGTACACACTTGGGCCCCACAACAAAGAAAAGTAGATCAAAGGCGACATGGGCTCAGGAGATTTGACCCTGACTCAACAGTCCTCTTATAGTGGGTATTTTACACACTACACTGTATCCCCAGGACCAGAGCCAGAGTGGCAGAATGCGTTGTGCAATTAATAGCCAGTGGCATCCTCAGTGGCAAGCAGCTGCAGGGAAACCTCAAACCCAGACTGCTGGTCAGGGCCCAGATCCAGCAAGGAAAGCTTCCAAAGAGATAACTGCTTCCAACAGTATTACAGCTCAATAACACAGATGCTCTCAGATGATTTTTGGTGAAATAACTCATGCACATTTTTTCCTTGTTGACAGGAACCTTATAGATATTATGGGGTGGGCTGGAACCCAGGGATAGTTGCTTTGGCCTGGCTCAATCTGAGGTATAAGAGGTGCTTTCTTGGCATGGGGGAGGTGGTTTCCCTAAGTGATATGGTCCATCTACGGGTATGTTGTGGTCACGAGTTCTAAGACTGGTAGACCTTGGCCTGAATTGGTACTCTTCTCAACCATGAGAATACCTGGAGCCTTTGTTAACAGACTTCAACCTTACCAGATTTTCTGTCTGGTGGCTGGCTCTACAGTCCCACAGAAAGCCACATAACAAAAATCAAGTCATCTAATTAATACTTGGGGTGGTGAACTGAAGAGATTGCCCTCAAAGGAAAAGACACAAATGCAGGTACTTTGGCAAGTGTTCAGCATCCTTATCATCCTGGAAATGGAATTAAAACTGTTTGAGGTGACTGTTTCCCCACCCCTCCTCCACCATGACAGGTAACAAGAAAACCAAGAACAACAAATGATGCGCAGGACAGGGAGAATCATGGATGCTAACACACTGAGAGTGGGAAGTGAAACTGGAGCAGCCACCCTGACTGTCAGCATGAAAATCTGATCCTTTTATATAAGGCAGGGATATTCAGACATTCAGGCTCATTGTTACACAGTTTACTATAGCTCAGAAAAGGAATCAACCAGAATCAGTGCCAACACATGGGTGGGGATGAGAAATCAGGAACACTGACATATCATTACAGGTAAAGGAAAATGAGATACACAAGACATATGTAGACCTGGAGATCAAGATGCTAAGTGAAATAAGCCAATCACGGGAGGACAAATGTCAGGTTTTCTATAATATGCAGAAGTTAAGTGTGTGTTGTTCATCCTATATGCCTTTCTGTGTTTGTGT
>NW_021604874.1:0-3308 GCF_004785775.1 Grammomys surdaster | reverse complement strand
TGTGGCTATGAATCCTATCAATGTAATGCCAACCATCCAGACTGGATGAGCCTATTTGTGCAGCAAAGGCATGGTTGGGAATACCCTATAACTGTGAGTGGACTGTACATCTGTTCCACAAAAGGAAATCAATACATAGCACAATAAGCTGGTCAAAAACTCATGTCTGGAAAATCACAGGTCCTTGGTGGGTGGGGGCCATTTTCTGCTATTGTTTAGCTAAACTGGTATAGCATTAAACTATCTTCTTACATTCATTCACATATCAATTGCTACTATCAGCATTAGTCAGATAGCCTCTCTTTCCAGTGAAGTGCAGTGAATGTAGAAACTCATGGGTGCTTGAAGTGTTGAGAGTTAAGTGGCAGCTGAGTGTTCAGCCCTAAGTAGAAAACATGTACCATTCTCTTAAGTGTTTAGGTTAATACTGTTGAAGAGAGGCTGGAAAAAATATGAGTCAAAGAGATTGAAACGGGCTGAAAAATACAGTCTTCATGGCATGTCACAGCCACTGTAATCATGAACTCAATAGCAACAAAGAGCTACCTCCTCTGGGCATACCTAAGAATTAGCCAGTGAAAAATCAAGCATGAGCAGGTGTTAGTCTTCTAATTGCTGAAATACTGGATACTAACGGATTCTGGGAGAAATAGAGTCACTTTCTTCAGCTGTGGAGCTACTGAGAAAACCCCATGCCCATGAACACACATGTTGCCCTAGTTACACTCAGTGGCTAACAAAACAAAAAGACATGAATCTTGGAAAGAGACTACTGTGAGTTTGATAGGAGAGGGAGGGTGGTAGGATGAGTATTCAGACTGCACTGTGTACATATGTACAAGTGTGTGTGTGTGTGCCAGTGTGTGTGTGTGCTCGTGTGCATGTATATGTATGAAACTGCCAAAAAAAAAACCAAATTTAATTAACAATCATAAAAAAGGATCAATGACCACATAGGGGACTGATGTAGATGAAGAAAATAAATCCACTGCCTCGTCAAGAAAATTAGCAAACTAGATGAAAAGATCAACAATATTAGGAGAAATTTGAAACTATGTAGAAAAAATGTCAGCAAGGGCAATGAGATGCTGAGAAAAACAAGAAAATAATAAAAACAGTGAACACATCAACTCAAGACTAATTATAAGAAATAAGTATAAAGAATAAAGTCAAGACAGTATTAGTCAGGCATTTACAAACAAACATCAACAACCAAAACAAGATTAAACCTAACAAGAAATCAAACCTAAGAATATGTGGGTAGAAGTGTTGATATAAAACACAGAGACACAGATTCTATTAAATGAAAATTTCCCAAATTTAAAGTGATAAATTTAAATTGATAAATTTAAATTAAATTGATAGATACCACCCCTCCTCCTGCCAAAAAAAAAAAAAAACCCAGAAATAGAAATGAGCACAGAAGAGCCACTTCACAACAGTGTAGTGAAAAAGTCCAAAACCATCTATGCAAAGAAAAAAAAAGCCAAATCAGTTACAAAGGCAAATCATCTAGTAAAGACAGCTTCCAAACCATAAAACACCTATGAAGAACAAAGAATGAAGGATCTTTACAATGAAAATTTCTAAATAAAGAAGAAACTTACATATTTAAATTGTAAAGACTCCTAAGCTTATGGGCTGGCAGAATTAATTTTAGAAAATGGCTGTTTTTAAAATGATAACTATCTTCAAAGCATTCTGTACCAAAATTCAAGTGATTTTTGTCTACAACTGCAAAAACAATTTTAAAAATGTAATGGACAAATAAGACACCAGATAGGCTAAACAATCCTAAGCAACAAGAGCAACCCTAGAGGCATCAGAGTATCTGACATCAGACCATCTCACAGACCCATACTAACAAACAAGGGCATGAGAGCAGCACATGAGTTAGACCAAAGGGTAGAGCAGAGGACTCACAAATAAGCTCACACACCTATAATCTTACACCAGGCATGTGCACACACACACACACACACACACACACACCAGGAAAGAGACTGGAGTCTAACTGGAAAGGAAAAGATTTAAACAAAGAGGAAATAAGAGACAGCCATGTGATACTTGTGACATGAAAGACAAAGGGACTAAGAGAGAAAGGAAAAGAACCAATCAGAGAGGGAAGGATGGCTAAGGAAGAGAACTGTATGAGAATAAGTTGCAGGGGCTGGAGAAATGGCTCAGTGGCTAAGAGCACTGACTGTTCTTCCCGAGGTTCTGAGTTCATTTCTCACCAACTACATGGAAGCTCACAACCATCTCTAATGGGGATCTGATGCCCTCTTCTCGTGTGTCTGAAGACAGCTGCAGTGTAATCTTATACATAAAATAAATAAATTTCTTTTTAAAAAGAATAAATGGTAAAAACATTTACTTATGAAATGAAATCAATTCCTTACTATGGTATATTAATTAGCAAAATAAAAGTATAAAACCTAGACTTTAACTCTTTCATTCCTAAATTATAAACTCTTCAGAGTATAAATAGGTTTGGTCAGGAGCTAACAACACTTAAGGCTTCTACTTCATTAATGCTAATTGGAAAACTGAAAAGCAGTTACCAAAAGGATTTAAACTACTGACATTATTTCACCTTATGCTTTTGAACTGAAGAAAGGCTCCTCATTTACCTCTAACAACGTTTCTGAATTTTCCTACTACTTAAGCACTTGATTAGTCAGAAAATTTAAAACAGTTCATGATATGCCTAAATAAATTTCAGTTTCTAAAAAAAGTCAAACTGCAAATATCAGGAAGGAATTTTCCAGGGTATCTGATATAACTTCTTCTTCAGTAGAGTAAGGGGATTTTTCCATATGGCCAGTTTATAACAAAGGCACAGAAAGCAGCTTCCTAGATTTAAAAGGACATTTTTCCTGTCCTTCTCATGTTGTGCACTCTATATGTGAGAAAGCTTTGAAAGTTTTGCAGAAAGAAAAACTGGATTATTTGTCCTGTCTTTCCAAACTTTGGTGATTTTCAAATACCAAGGTAGAAAAAGGTTACGGTTCCCAAGTCAGCATTACATGTACCAGAGGCAAATGGCCTGGGGTTTTTATAGTCATTACCAAGACTCTTCCCTTCCGACTCATGAAAATTGGGGGAACAGTGTACCTATATTCTTGGGATCATAAGAATTTCACGAGGCTTATGTAAGACAAAGAAACCCATGTAGAAAGCCTGGTTAATCTTAGTATTATCCTTCTGCTTCTGTTGGTGTTTTCATACTCCTTATATGAAGTGACAGGCATCTTAAGACTTTATACTTGTCTTATCTTGGGCATCAATACTTGCTTTCTGCATGT
>NW_021604873.1:0-5681 GCF_004785775.1 Grammomys surdaster | reverse complement strand
AAACTTTGAGATACAACCTTACTATACAATCCTATACAATCCAAGCTTGTCTGGAAGATGTCCAGGCTGGCCTTGAATTTGTGGTAATACTTGTCTCAGCCTGCTGAGTGCTGAGATTAGAGGCTTACACCACCACAGCTGGCCCTAGGTGCCACTAGCAATGCAAATAGATTTGTAGGCAAGAACAGAGAACACATAGGAACACCCTCATGCTACTAAGAACTTGAGAATGTCAGTAGAAAGTAGAGAGTAGAATGGGTGGTTCAAAACAAAGCTCTACAAAGAATGTGCATGGCTCTGGTACTCTGCACACTGAGGCTCTGGAATTAATCCCTATCATCACAGGTAAAGGTGCCATAAAATAGAACAGTCATGGGCAGGGAGATCCAAAGATTCAAGATGCAAAAGATATGTGAAGTCCCACACACCCACAAACTTACTTAGTAGTTTTATTGCAAAGACTCTTGTATTCTGAGAAACCAAACTCATGGCTTACAATTTGGAAATACTCATTAAATCAGTGAGATCCTATATCATATCCATCAGTTCACACCAGGTAACTCGGACACCAAGACAGGATGATGGGGATTGAAGAGCTGCTAGTGAGAATGGTAAGCTGGCAAAGAAACAATTTTGTAAAAAGTGGGTTAAAGCTGGGTGTGCACACAACCTACAAGCAGCACTTCTAGTCATGGTCTCTAACCTCAACACTCCAGAGTATATGCACAAGGGGTAAAGTGTAAGGCTATTCTCTGCAGTATAAGGAGAACTACACTCTTGAGGGGACAGGAAGAACAACATAGAACATCCTGCGGTCACCGTGAAATGTGTCAGTCAATGTGTGCCATCTCAGAACTGAGTGATGGAGCACATGAAGCACCTGGGGTGGGGGTGAGATGGAGGGAGAAACAGAGATGTATGTATGCATTTATTAGTAGTAGTTTATTAGATATAGTCCAGTACTTTAAAACACAGCAGGCATAGTAAAGATTCTGTTTTTAGAAGTCTTCAGTCTTTAAGACCCGAGTCCTTAATCTTTAACTGGTTTTCTAAATTTTCCACAACATCTTTTAGATAGTCTTCATCTTTAAAAAAATATACGTATAATTCTCTTTCTACTTGAAGCAATTTATTAGTTGCCAAAGTTGTTCTTTTCGTCTTCACATCAGTGAGAATATCAGTAAGGAGATGCTTTAGTTTATTCCACTGAGATTCAACTTGATGAAATTGCTCTATTAACTCCTGAAATGGGAAGAAAAAGCTTTTATTTCAAGAACCTTATTCCAACACCAACTAGAAATTTAAAATATAACTTAAAAGGAAATTCTGTGATTTAATAACTCCTCATAATAAAAACCCATATCACACACTCTTAATCTCAATGCTTAGAGACAGAGGCAGGAATATCTCTGAGTTCCAGACTAGCCATATTTACACAATTAATTCCAAACCAACCAAGGAGTACACAGTGAGATACTGTCTTTAAAAAACAAATGAAACAAAAACAAAAATCTGTAATTAAAGATCACTGGGCTGAAGAGATGGCTCAGTGGTTAAAGGTGCTTGCTATCAAGTCTAATGACCTGTTTGATCCCCCAAACCTAGATGCTTGAAATAATAGACTTCTAATTGTTCTCTGATCTTTAGACATGTATGCACCACTCTGCACACAAAAATAAGTGCAATGAAAAGTTTTGGGCATGTGCTCGTGTCTGCAATCCCAGTAGTAAGAAAGCTGAGGCAAGATTGCTATAAGTTTGAGGTCAGACTGGAATATATAGTGATTTCTACACTAACCTAGACTGCAGTGTGAGACCATATGTCAAGCAAATAAACAAGAAAGCAAACAAGAAGTTTCCACCAGATTTACAGTCTATACAAAGTTAACTATAATAAACATCTAAAGATAATTCTGAAATGACTCAGTGCAAACTCTCACTTCCTAAATTGAACCTGATCTGTTCCATGTCTTCATATAATCAACAAATATTATTGAATGCCTACCTTGTATCAAGCACTGTTTTATAGCTGTTGACCTTAAAACAAAGAACAAAAACTTTCTCATGTAGGTCTTATGAATGAAACTGCATTGTAGTTTAATCTGTGCCTGAGACATATAAAGGCAGGAAAAACCTTGAAATGAAGTCTAATAAAAAAAATTGCTTCAGAACGGACCCACAAATGCTTTGTTATGTGGGTGGGAGAAGCTCAGGAAGCTCTCCCTCCATCTCTCCAAGAGGATATACAGGCAGTTAACAGTTGGGAGGGAGACTTTTTTAGGTAGTAGATTTGCTAGTAAGTTAACTGCCCATGCTCCAGTAATTGGCCTCTCATTTAAATCCTGTTATTGCAATTAAGCTCACTGGTTCACCAAACTAGACTCAGGTGGAATCCTTTATCCATTTCTGTCGTTGGTAAGCCTCAGCTAGGTGAGTAGATCATTTATTCACATCACCTGAAGAACTTGAGATATCAGTGGGGTAGATTTTGGGAAATCAGCCAGACCACCAGCCATTGACTATGTCTGCCTCCACATTGACTAAAGGATACATGGAGCCACAATTGTCCTGGGGTCACTAGAAATGACATGTAGGTTATATGAGTATATTATATAATCACACTGAGAATAAAAATACACAGTAGCATGCTTTCATCAATCATTAAAAAAAAAACCTGCCTCACAAAAACTTCCTTTTCTTTTTTTTGTTCTGTAAAATGAAATTACACAGAATACTTAATGAAAACCTTGCTAACACGTGTAATTCTGCTTCAGAACTTGGGAAAGCCTTAATGTTTAAAAAATTTGATTTCTCCCAGCTTCTCAAGAAGCAGAGGAAGAGACTTCCAGTCTGGGCCCGAACATAGAGCAGGTCACTGGCAGCAGCTCCATACCCAACTCCAGAAAACCGAAAGAGGGACTCCCAGGAGCTTTACCTCAGGCAGCATCCCAGGTAAAAATGAATCACCTGTGGTGTCTGCTGTTAGAAGTTCTAATCCAGGTGCTGGCCTCCAAACTTATACTACTCAGACCTTTGACGGGCCACTGACAAGAACATCAAACAGCTAGAGATTGACATCACTAATCTGAAGAAATCCCTCATTTCACTGTCTGAAGAGACCTCCTAAAATCGCAAAGATCCTTATTGGACTTGATTTACTCTATTACAATAGAAGGCTGTGTACAGCTCTTGACTGTGTACAGCCCTTAAAGAATGTTGCCTTTACATAGACAAGACAAGCCGGGTTAAAGAGAGCATGAAATAGGTAGTGAAGGCCCTAAGAAAAATCAAAGAGAGAAAGAGACAGATGAATGCTAGTACAAGAATTGGTTTTCAGCCTCTCCAAGGTTGTCAACCCTATTTCCTCCCATCTTGGGACCATTATTTGGGTTCTTTTTGCTTTTTCTGCTGGTCCCTGGCCCCCAAATAGGTGGACTAACTCTGTGATACAACAGATAAATAATTTGGTAGCAAAACCTACTCAGATACATTATCATAAGTTAGCTATGGAGGATCATGAGACTTAAGATGAGGTTGTTATTTTATACAGGGTGTTTCCAAAACCCATCTCCACCCAACCTAAAAGGGGGGACTTCTGCCCCTAGACCAAGCAGAGAGGGGCCACCCAGAACCCCCTCTGACAGGTGATCTGAATTCTTGCTTAGGCTGCGAGGCTAAGCACTGCATGGGAATATAAATAAAAGATAAAAATATCTATCTGGGTTCCCTGAGGGACAAGCCTGACTGCATAGGGGTTGATGTCAAAAGTTTCCCCTCTCCAGGAAAAAGACATCGGGATGGGTATGGCCCTCATGCCTCACTGGACAACGACAGGGGGACTGGAGCCATTACAAGGTCCCCTTCAAACACTGGAGGTCAGGCCTCTATCCCCACCTTTGCAAGTTTAGAATTGCCACAGCCCTTCTATACTTAGAGAAGGGAGGAGATGTCAGGGGCAGCCCTGCTTACACACTGAAGGCCTAAATTCAGAAATAGGCCTGTCATACATGTCTACTAACACCAAGTCTTGGGTCTCAGTGGAAAAACATTGAAACAGATGGCTATAAGCTAATGTAAACAGGCATCTTTTGTGGCAATTTACAAGCCTGAGTAGTCATAGACCTTGTAAATAGATAGCCTTGGCAGAGAATACCAGCTTAGATAAGGACAATTGAGTCATAGTGAATTGTCCCCTGAACCTTCACCCAGCTGATACCCAGTTCTGAAGATATCTGTATACCCCCTGAACACCCACACTCCAGTGTCATTCCCTTCCCCACATCCTGCCTTTTTGTGTTTATAACCCCTGTGTGAATGAATTACAATTTGAGAAAAAATAAATTATAATAAAAAAAATTTGATTTCTTCACTTTTGGCATTTAAAGGATTTTAACAAATCTCTAGAGTTGTTCAATCAAATATTCTTCAAAACTTGAGGGTCTCCTAAAGTTTGTAGCTATAACCACTTCCAATATTCCAGAGCTTCTGTGCATGGATCACAAGCAACTGGGTGCTTGTTATAAAATACAATTCCTGGAACTCAATTCAGGCTAAATTATTCAATCTCTGCAACAGAGCCAGGAATCAACATTGAAATACTCTGCTCCCTGTACAAATTAATTTTAATGGACAAATTAAAAAATGACTGCTATTAGACCTGTCATGTATGCCTATTTCACAGATTAGTACTGTAAAAAAAAGGAAAAAAAAAGCATGTATTGGACATATAGAGAGTTTAAATACATAAAGGCAATCCTCTATTTGCTAAAATAACAAGTTTTCTTTCTTAACATAGCATCAATATTATTTATCCTTTTATCCAGATTTTTTTTTGGGTTTTTTGTTTGTTTTGTTTTTTTTTTTTTTTTGAGACAGAGTTTCTCTGTGTAGCCCTGGCTGTCCTGGAACTCACTCTGTAGACCAGGCTGGACACGAACTCAGAAATCTGCCTGCCTCTGCCTCCCAAGTGCTAGGAATAAAGGTCCACGCCACCACTGCTCGGCAATATAGTGGCTGAAAATTTTATAAATTTTCAAATTCCATACGTGAAACTCAAAATTACTTGGAAAAATATATATATATATATATATTGGGAGTTAAAAAGAAATTGTAAGATTTCTGTATGATGGCATAAGCCCATAATCTGGGAGATTTTGAGCTGGAGACCAGCATAGGCTACATAACAAGATTGTCTCTCAAATTCAAGTAAATACTATTTTAGTTTAATGGAATAGGATAATCTTTTCTTTATAATATTTTTTGTAAGAGACATTTTTAAAGTTATTATTTTTTTCATTTGAATTAAGTATTTTTGTTTGCATGTATGTGATCCACATGTATGTCTGGTATCCAAAAAAGCAGAGGACATCAGAACCAGAGTCACAGATGGTTGTGAGCCACCAAGTCCATGTGGGTGCTAGGAATGCAACATGAGCCCTCTACAAGAGCAGCAAGTGCTCTTTAACTACTGATCCAGCTCTCCAGCCCCTTATAATAAACAGAATTTTTAAAGCATTATAAATGTCTAGGTAAACACTCACCTGATCACAAAGCAATAGCTGATTCCCTCCATGATACAAAACATCACAAAGCATGTCCACATCATTATTCAGTTTGGAGAAAAAGAAAAAATGCTCTGCCAACTGATCTTGTATTTGAGAAACATCTTGTTTCAATTTTTCA
>NW_021604872.1:5128-7128 GCF_004785775.1 Grammomys surdaster | reverse complement strand
TAAGACTCTTTCCCTTGGGTGAGAGATTCCCCTTTCATTTTGAGCTCTCAGGAGTGCCTACTTCAGTCTTTCATGCGCTGCCTGCTAGCATAGGTTTCTTTCTCTCTTTCTCTCCATATGTTCTCCAACTCAACAAGATGGCAGAGATTCCCTAATCTCTACACTCTGCCCCTCCCCCAGAGGTCAGCCTTTTGCACACTGCCTGCCAGCTTCTCCTAGGAGCTTCTGGCTCCAAGCCAGCCTCCACATGTCTCCCTCCCATAACTCAGTCTCTCACACAGAATCTTACTCACTCTGACTCTATCAAGCCCCTGTGTTTCTTGCTTTAAGCTTTTCTTCAAAGTTGGCCTTTCTTCTCTCTCTTCTACATTTAGGATTCCTAAGGAAAAAAAAAATGGGGAATGCCCTGGCCTCTCTGCTAGAGCACCCAGCCACCATGTGGCAGCCCAGCCACCACATGGCAGAGCAGGCCCCTCCCCCACTGCTTCTAAACCTAACATTAATGCTTTCTCTCCCCAACAGGAAGACCTATAACAACATTCATGCTTTTCAACCAAAAATTTTCTTGCTTTTTGTTTAAATGTTTCCTTTTCTCCCTAACAGAAACACCTAAAACAACAGTGTTCATGCTTTTCAACCCAAAATTTTTTCGCTTTTTGTTTAAATGTCTCCTTTTCTCTCTAACACTTGCGATATATGTCCAACATTTTTTCAACTTTTTAAGACTTCTTCAAGGTTTGAAGGTCATCTAATCTACTTCCACAGGTTAAATCAACTATGCTGATCACCATTTTTCAATCCTTAATTAACAACTAGTTTCCTTTTACAGATAAACTGTTGCTGCCCCTCCCAGATACATAATTAACATGATGTTTTTCTTCCTCAACCATCCAAAACAGACTCAAAAGTGCCTTACAGGACTAAAATTTCCTCAAACACCTTTGCTTTTCTAGGATTTCAATGGCATTCCATGACGTGCTTGCTCCCAATTGCCCTAATGCTTACTACACACCCTTTGCAGACATCCCCCTGCCAAGGTGCTGCTTCCCTGTTGTGATTATCCTATAGGTGCTCCCCCAAGTCCAGCGGAGACAACACCACCTCCTGGAATGCCATGCTGTCTTCTTGCAGCCACACCACCTGACTGAAGACTCCAGAGACAACACTGAGACCCAGAGACACACCAAACTCCAGAGACGCATGCCAAGGTCCTGACAGATCCAGACCTTCCAGCTACAGACGAACTCTTTTGCCAACGTCAAATAGCTAAAGTTACATGTTAGTGAGGAAAACTTAATGTCTATCTAGATTAGTCAGATGTTTTTACCCTCAAACTGTACCAACTGTGATTAATTGATTCAATGATCCCTTGCCTTCCTTGGATAGTAGTTCAGCATTTGCTTATGTTTTTCTTTTCATCTTCCAAACTTTTTAAAAGGAAAGGAGAAGTGAATAATATCTAGATTCAGAATAGTAAGAGAAGGGCAAAGGATTTGAGTTCAGGTATTCTGTAGTGGAGCTGTAGTGGAGCTGTGTCTACAGAGCTGGCCTTGCTCTTAATAATAGAAAATGGCCCCAGGGAAATACCCATAGATTTCGCTAAGCTCTCCGTACCTCCTCCAGCACTGTGCCTTCCTTTGAAATTTCATCCTTCAGTCTCTCCTTTCTACCTTATTGCAATCCAGCCAGGATTGCAGCTAGACATGGACTGGATACTCCTTTTTCACCACAATAGGAATATTTAGATTTTTGTCTCCACTGAGGAAGAGGTCAGTCACAGTATTGTTGTGTATATCTTTTGCAATGTTGTAGTATGCCCTTACCACCCCTAGGTTTATGTTTGGCTTATTGAGTTTTTCTCTTCTGGCATGGCTCAAATTAACTTTTCTTCAGTAGGCTTACCTAGTAGGTGCTAGTTGGCCACCTGGAGTGATGGTCCCAGGCAAAGTAAAGAGGACTAATCAGGGGAGACAGACTGTGCTTCCAGTGTCCTAGGTGAG
>NW_021604872.1:0-5118 GCF_004785775.1 Grammomys surdaster | reverse complement strand
ATATAGCTAGCCATTGATAGATTAATAGATAGAGATAGAGATATACATATAAAAATAACTGTTGAGTTACCTTTAAGCAGACCAGAAATAGGAAGTAAATTAGGAAAGAAGAAAGCAGTGGCAAAGATTAATAAGAGTTTCAAATGCAGGAAATATGTGGAGCGAACTGAGTCAGGGTGTACAGTGGAGGACGCAGGAATATATTCTCTAGCAAAGGAATAATAAAATATTGTAAATGTATTAAGAATACAAAATAATCTTCTAGTACAATATTTTCATTCATAAGGAGAAATTATATCCCTAATTTCAATACTTTTCTGACTGTTGTCAAATGCTAGGGTTAAGATCTAGTCTTAAGGTTAGAGTTAGGGTTGTTTACAGCTGTTGTCATGGTACATATAGACATGGCACGAACACTAGGGAATATATACTTATTAAACAGAATGTTGATGATGAATGAAAGATAGATCATTTAAAAAAGCATCTTTATTGGCCCACATGCTCTGTAACTGCATTGTATGGATGTACTCCTTAAATAACAGTGCACATACTTTTATAGAGAGGAGTATAGAGTGTTCCTTTTAAATGGATTATTCTTATCCTGGAACTTGGATGAACCTGCCACTATGGCTGACTGTTTCTCTAACTAGGCACAAGACACTTGAGGAAGAGAACTGCCACTTCTTAACTAACTGAAAACAATTAATGCTTCTCTTTACTATTTATTTTATATGTGTCTACCTTTGTTTACTATAAGGCAGCTTTGTATATATGTGTATGTATTTGCAGTATGCAGCATTTTAGAAGGCATAATTTTTGAGTGTCTAAAGTTATTGAATAAACCTAATTGATTTATGTATTCAAAGGTTGTGGAGTCCACTGAGCTCTGCGATTCCCTTTGTCTCCTTGAGTTAGTCCTACAGTAGGTACCTCACCAAGGTTGCTGAAGGTTCTTTACATAAATCGGACTTCTTTACATAAAGGATTACTGCTTTACTTAAACCACTGCATTGAGACATACATACTATAATGAACATTATATTGATATATAAATGATTGTTTTCAAAATTGCCCAAGCCTTAGCAGAAAGTCATAATGACACTTTTATTATTTTCAACATTTATCCACTTTATATCCCAGTATCAACCTCCACTCTCCTCTCAGTACCTCCTCACCCAAGTTCTCCCCATTCCACTTCCCCCTTCTCCTGAGGAGAAGCCTCCCTCTGGGTGTCACTCCTCTCCCCACTACACCCCCCACCCACACATATGTCTCTATAGCACTAGGTACATCCTCTCCCACTTAAGTCAGATAAGCTGGTCCATTTATAGGCACAGGATCCACAGGCAGTCAGACAACAGGCTCAGGGACAGTTGTTGGGGGACCCACATGAAAACCAAGCTGCACATCTGCTACATATGTGTAGAGTGCCTAGGTCCAGTCCATGCTCACTCTTTAGTTGGTGATTTAGTCTCTTGGAGCTCCCAAGGGTCCAGGGTAGTTGACTCTGTTGGTTTTCCTGTGGAATCCCTATCCTCTTTGAGTCCCCCAATCCTTCTCCCAACTCTTCCTTAAGGCTTCCCAAGCTCTATCTAATGTTTTGTTGTAAGTCTCTGCATCTCTTCCCATGGGCTTCTGGGTGGACCCTCTTAGAGGATAGCTATGCTAGGTTCTTCTCCACAAGCATAATAGAGTATGATTAAGTGTGTCAGGGATTGGTTCTTATCTATGGGATGGGTCTCAGTTTGGACCAGTTATTGGTTGCCCATTCCCTCAGTCTCTGCTCTATCATTGTCCCTGCACATGTTGTAGGCAAGACACATTTTGGGTCAAAGGTGTTAAGGTTGGGTTGCTGTCCTTACCCCTCCACTGGGAGTCCTGCCTGGCTACAGGAAGTGGCCACTTCTGCATCCATATTCTTCACTGGTAGGAGTCTCAGCTAGAGTCATTCCCATAGATCCTCTGGGCCTCCCCCCATCTCAGGTCTCTGGTCCCTCCTAGAGATTGCCTCCCCACCAATTACCCTTCTCTCCCCTGCTGTCATTACATATTATCTCCACCTCCCTGCCCTGCTACCCATCTCATCTCCCCGTCTACCAAGTTGCCTCTTTCCGTGGACCTCCAATATCTATTTTGTTTCCCTTTCTAAGGAAGATTCAACCATCCTTCCTTCAGCACTCCTTGTTATTTGGCTTCTTTGGGTCTGTTGATTATAGCATGGTTATATTTTATGGCTAATATCCACTTAAAGTGAATGTCATGAGTATACTTTTGGGTCTGGATTGCCTCACTCAGAATGATATTTTTTCCATTTGCCTATGAAGCTCATGATATCCTCGTTTTAATGGCTTAGTAATAGTCCATTGTATAAATGAGCCACATTTTCTGTGTCTGTTCTTCAGTTGAGGGACATCTAGATTGTTTCCAATTTCTGGATATTATGAATAAAGCTGCTGTAAACATTGTTGAACAAGTGCCTTTGTGGGATGTCAGAGCATCTTTTGGGTATATGCCCAAGACTGGAATAGCTGGATCTTGAGGTAAAACTGTTGCTGAGTTTCTGAGAAACTGCCAAATTGATTTCCAGAGTGGTTGTACAAGTTTGCAATCCCACCTGCACTGGAGGAATGTTCCCCCTTGCTCCACAACCTCACCAGCCTGTGCTGTCCTGTACAGATGATTTCAAGGCTATGCCCTATTTTCTGTTCTATTAGATTTAGTGTATTTGGTTTTACATTGAGGTCTTTGATCCATTTGTACTTGAGTTTTGTGCAGGGTGATAACTATGGATCTATTTGCATTCTTAGGTTCAGACATCAGCACCACTTGTTGAATATCCTCACCCTTTTCCATTGTATGGTTTTGGATTCTTTGTCAAAAAATAAAGTGTCTGCAGGCGTATGGGTTTATTTCTGGGTCTTCAATTTGAGTACACTGACCAACCTGTCTGTTTCTATACCAATACCATGCAGGTTTTAATACTGTAGCTATGTAATACAACTCTAAGTCAGGGATAGTGATGCCTTCAGAAGTTCTTTTATTGTTCAGAATCATTTTAGCTATCCATATGAAGTTGAGAATTGTTTTTCAAGTTCTCTAAAGAAAAAAAAAGATCTCTAAAGAATTGTGTTGGAATTTTGATGGGGATTGTATTGAATCTGTGATTCGTTTTGGTAAGTCAGCCATTTTCTCTATGTTAATACTACTGATCCATGAGCATGGAAGATCTTTTCATCTTCTGATATCTGATACCTCAAATTCTTTCTTCAGAGTCTTGAAGTTCTTGTCATACAGGTCTTTCACTTGCTTACTTAGTGTTACACCAAGATAGTTTATATTACTTATGGCTATTGTGAAGAGTATTTTCTACCTAACTTCTGTCTCAGCCTGTTTATTGCTTGTATAACTGAGGGTTACTGATTTCTTTGAGTTAATTTTATATTCAGCCACTTTGCTGAAGACATTTATCAGCTGTAGGTGTTCCCCTGGTAGAATTTTGGGGGTCTTGTATCCTTTTGATGTCCTTTTGTTGTCTAATTGCTCTAGCTAGAACTTTGAGTACTATATTGAATAAATAGGGAGAGAGTGGACAGCCTTGTCTTGCTCTGTATTTTAGTGGGATTGCTTCTAGTTTCTTCCCATTTAATTTGCTGTTGGCTATTGGTTTGATATATATATGTGCCATTATGTTTAGGTATGTGCCATGAATTCATGATCTCTCCAAGACATTTCACATGGAGGGGTGTTGTATTTTGTCAAAGGCCTTTTCAGAATTCAATGAGATGATCATGTGGCTTTTTCCTTGAATTTGTTCATATAGTGTCTTATGTTGATGTATTTTCACATATTGAATCATCCCTGCATCCCTGGGATGAAGCCTACTTGATCATGGTGAATGATCAATGTGTTCTTCGATTTTGTTTGCTAGAATTTTATTGAGTATTTTTTGCATTTTATTTAGTATTTTTGCATCTGTATTCATAAGCAAGATTGGTCTGAAGTTCTCTTCCTTTTGGAGTTTTTGTGTGTATCAGAGTAACTGTGACTTCCTAGAATGAATTAGGTAGGGTTCCTTCTGTTTCTGTTTTGTGGAATAATTTGAGAAGTATTGGTATTAGCTCTTTGAAAGTCTGGTAGAATTTTGCAGTAAAACCATCTGGCCCAGGGCATTTTTGGTTAGGAGATTTTTAATGACTGCTTCAATTTCCTTAGCGATTATAGGACTATTCAGACAGTTTACCTGGTCTTGATTTAGCTTTGGTACTTGGTATCTGTCTAGAAAAATCATCCATTTAATTTTCATTTTTCAATTTTGTGGAATACAGGCTTTTGAAATAAGACCTAGTGATTCTTTGAATTTCCTCAGCGTTTATTGTTATGTCTCACTTTTCATTTCTGATTTTGTTAATTTTGTTACTGTCTTTCTGCCTTTTAGTTAGTTTGGCTAAGAGTTTTCTATCTTTTTTATTTTCTCAAAGAAAAAACTTGGTTTCATTAACTCTTTGTGTTATCTTTGTTTCTAATTGTCTTTATTTATCAGCCCTGAGTTTGATTATTTTATGCCACCTACTCCTCCTGAGTGAGTTTGTTTCTTTTTTATTCTAGATACTTCAGATGTGCTTTTAATTCCTTAGTATGAGAACTCTCAAATTTCTTTATGAGGGTACTTAGTGCTAGAACCTTACTCTTAGCTTGGCTTTCATAGTGTCCCATAAGTTTGGGTGTGTGCCCTCATTTTTATTGAATTATATAAAATCTTTAATTTCTTTATTTCTCTCCTGATCCAGTTATCATTGAGTATAGAGTTGTTAAGTTCCCATGAATATGTAGGCTTTCTGTTGTTTCTGTTGTTGAAGTCCAGCTTTAATCCATAGTGATCTGATAAGATTCATGGGGTTATTTCAGTCTTCTTATATCTGTTGAGGCTTGTTTTGTGACTGATTATTTGGTAAATTTTAGAGAAGGTATTGAGGTGCTGAGAAGAAGGTATATTCTTTTGTGTTTGGATCAAATGTTCTATAGGTATCTGTTAGGTCCATTTGAATAATAATCTCTGTTAGTTTCATTATTTCTCTGTTTAGTTTTTGTCTCAATGACCTGTCTGTTGATGAGAGTGGG
>NW_021604871.1:0-6314 GCF_004785775.1 Grammomys surdaster | reverse complement strand
TTACCTGCTCTGCCAGGAGTCTTTTGGGCTTTGCCTGTGTTTCCTCACTCCCTAATGATGACTATACATTTAGATGGTTTACCGGTTAAAGATTGGTTGACACAGGGGCAGATGTCACTATAATGTCAAAAAAATGAATCACTAAGGTTCCCCCATTGGAGATTCCTGTCTGGTCCCTCCATTATGGGAGTTGGAATGCAACAAGTCACAAAAATGACTACCCGACCTATCCATTGGCAGGATTTAGATGGCAATCAGGGATCTTTTACACCTGTTGTGGCTGATGTTCCCCACAACCTCTGTGGAAGAGATATTCTGGAAGACATGGGTGCTGTCCTTACTATGGATGATGGAACCTTTTTTGATGATGTTATGCAACATGAACAACTAGACCACACAGGCTACAAGGTCGAGGATCACCCCAAATTCTAATGGCCACTGCCCAGCCAGTGCCAATTGACGTCAAGATACATAAACCCTATACCGTTGGCCTGGCTGTCTGAAGCCGATATCTGGGTGGACCAGTGGCCCATTTTGGAACCTAAGCTTTCTGCTCTCAAAGAACTGGTCTTGAAACAATTAGCTTTAGGTCATTTGGAAGCCTCAACCAGCAGACATAATACTCCATTTAGTCATTAAAAAGAAGTCGGGGAAATATAGTCTTCTACAGGATCTAAGAGCCATTAATGAACATACTGAAAAAAAAAGGGGACCACTCCAGTGGGACTGCTTCATCCTATAGTGCTATCCCACCCAAGTACCATGTGAGGATCCTAGATACTAAGGATTCCTTCTTCCAAATCAATTTGGCTCCCCAGGATAGATGTCCTTTTTGACCTTCATAGGACGGGAGGCTAATATGAATAAACCAGGTAAAAGATATCAGTGGACAGACCTGCCTCAGGGCATTAAAAATAACCTGACATGGAGTTTGGAGTTTGCCCAGCGGTTTGCTGTCTTGCTTGGAGATTACAGTTAAAAAATGATTGGAAGAATTTCAGAAAAGACTTTGAACTTTGGACTTTGAACATTATTGAGACTGCTATAGACTATGGGGATTTTGGAATTTGGACTAAATGTACTTTTTTATTATGCTATGGCTAGGTATGGTCCCCATAGACTCATGTGTTCAAACTAGCCTGGGGGGCCAGGGAGTGGAATGTGATTGTATATACTTAGCCCAGGTTTTGGAGGTGTCACCTTGTTGGAGTAGGTGTCTCACTGTGGGAAAAGGCTTTAAGACCCTTGTCCTAGCTTCCTAGAAGTCAGTCTTCCACTAGCAGTCTTCAGATGAAGATGTAGAACTCTCAGCTCCTCCTGTACTATGCCTGCCTGGATGCTGCAATGCTTCCACCTTGATGATACTGGACTGAACCTCTGAACCTGTAAGCCAGTCCCAATTAAATGTTGTCCTTATGAGTTGCCTTTGAATCTATCTGACAAGTGGGTTCATAGTGCAGCTGCCTCTGTTCTTCTAGGTCTGTGAGGCTCCTTCTACAATTTACATTGCATCCTTATATTTTACATAGTTGAGAAATTATATACACACACAAACACACATACACACATATATATATATACATATATATACATATATACATATATACATGTGTGTGTTTGTGTGTGTGTGTGTGTGTGTATACTCCAAAATTTGGAATATATGTTCTCAGAGTTCCTTCTGACAACCTTAAATGTTGTCCTGAAGGTCCCAGCATTCACCATTTTTGCTGAGACATTAGACACACCCTTGCCTTCCTGACTTATGCTGTCTTTGATTATGATGGAGTCATTAACATTAGCAGGGAAAATATTTCCTGTAAGAGGAACATAAAATAAATTTTATGTATATATATATATTCAATAAAAACAAGCCTAACTCCCAGCAACCATCACTGCTGGGGGAGGCCAAGGTCCTGCTGGCTCTGTTCCAGGGGAAGGAAACCAAGTCACAGCATCCCCTCCCTCGTGCCAAGCACCCTTGGCACTCTGTCAAATACAGATGGTTTGCCAGTTAGAGTTCCACCCCACAAAAAAACAAGGTTGCTAGGAGAAATGAGGTCAGTGCTCTGAAACTACCATTACTTGGGACTGGCCAGACTGGAAAGGCTTTGTACCCCTCAGGCTGCTGAGAGAGACATAAGCTGTGGTTCTCCCAATAGCTGCATGCTGCTCTGGAACACCAGCCCTCTGCTTAGCAGAAAGCACAGCTAGTGCTGAGGAAAACAGCAGGCTAACCTGGGCCCACTGAGTCCCCATCCTCATGCATGGTGAGAGGTGCTGGCCCAACCAAGCAAAGCAGGGTACATGGGCCAGAGACTCCTGGATGATGCCTGAACATAAAGGCCTAAATCACAAACAGAAACAAGGCAGGTTGGAGAGGCCTGGCCAGGGATGGCAAAAGGCAGAACCCTGAACTAGCTGTGAAAATCTGGGGTGGAACAAACTAAAAAGTCTCATGAGTCCAAACTGATACAGTATTGAGTTTAAAGAACAATAAAAGACATGGCAAGCTAAGTTTTAAAAATCATAGAAAGAAATATTTAATTTAAATGTAAGAAAATAAAGTCTTTAGGGAGAAGTTTTGAGATTAAAAAGGGAAAATGTTATATCTATGTTTGGGATGGAGGGAAGCACGTGTCACAATGCATCTTGATTCCGTATCCTTTTTTTTTGATTTTTCAACAATTTTTTTTAGATTTATTTATTTTATTTATGTAAGTACATTACAGATGGTTGTGAGCCACCATGTGGTTGCTGGGAATTGAACTCAGGACCTCTGGAAGAACAGCCAGTGCTCTTAACCGCTGAGCCATCTCTCCAGCCCCCTTGATTCCGTATCCTTATCAGCATACAAATTGATATGTTTTTCAATGATTGCAGTTTTATATGACCTTTTTCGGAGAGATCAGAATGAGACAGACTTGGAGAAAGAAGAGACTGAGAAATTAGATACTAGATTTGAATCCACAAAACAGAGACTGAAAAAAAATCTTTAAATCAAAATAGGCAGCCATCAGAGGAATTCAATCAGGAACTTACAATAACATTAAAAATCCATAGTTCCAGATGGGAAGATTCCACAAGGGCTTGAGAAATTAGGGTGGCAGCCAATAGAAATAAGAGTTAAGAATCCAGATTCTGGCCAGGCAGTGGTGGCGCACACCTTTAATCCCAGCACTTGGGAGGCAGGGGCAGTCGGATTTCTGAGTTTGAGACCAGCCTGGTCTACAGAGTGAGTCCCAGGACAGCCAGAGCTACACAGAGAAACTCTGTCTCGAAAAACAAAAACCAAAAAACAAACAAACAAACAAACAAACAAAAAAACAGATTCTGCTCATTGATGCTAAGTTAAAGCAATGCCGCACAATGGACTGTGTGTTTCATTTTGTAGAGTTCGGAGTATTGAAATACATACAAATGTTGATACATCATACAGTTGATACATGTTTGGAGTTCAGAGAATTGAAATACATACACATGTTGATACATCATACAGTCGATACATGTTTGAAGTTCCAATGGGCTTTTGCTTTGAGTTCTGAGTAAGAAGATTCATTTATTAGAGTTGATGGGTATCTTGGAGATGCCTTTTCAGATTAAAACTGATTATCCTCAGACATATATATCCAGGAAAATACAATACTTTGAACATTATGTCATACAAAATGTTATTGATGAAGGTCGAGCCGTTATAAAACATCTAACAGGACATTCAAGGAAATGTTCATAAAACAGAAGAAAGATATGGAATCTACTGAAGATGGCTTTAAATGTGCTTCTCTGACTTTAAATTCTTTTAAAAGTCAGAGACAAATAGCACAATTGCTAAGATCCACTGGATTTTAGAAAAGACTGTTGAATTAGATCAACAGTCTTTTAGGAATTGTCCTAATTCCAAAATGGAAGAAAGGAGGTATGCTATGTTGAGGAGGAGACCTTGTACTTCTTTTAACAGAAAAGAAAAAGCTATGTCTTTCATCCAAATTATTGTAAATAAAAATTGACTAGTGAAGACCCTGTGAAGAACTTGGCTAGAGACAAGAAGAGGAAGCTTGACAGATCACCAGGGTAGGTGATGTTTGTGCTGATCCCTGTACATGGGAACAGCTCTGGGACCAGCAGAGACTTAAATGTCTATGTACAGCCAACAAGTCCTATCGAATACAGAGTCCTCATAACTCATGAAAACATCTCATCCTTTCAATTGCCATAAATAGCCTGGGCTGTCCTGGAACTCACTCTATAGACCAGGTTGGCCTCGAACTCAGAAATCCGCCTGCCTCTGCCTCCCAAGTGTCAATTTATATCACAGTTCGATTGTAATCCAAACTAACTTATGAAAGACAGATGTCTTTCGCAAGCTCAGACTGAGAGTGGAAGGTCATTTTTTGGCTAAACTATGTGCCTTGCACATTCCATACATTGTTGGTACAGAAGTATGTATTACTTGTGAGAAATTATGTTCACAGAAAACAGTAATCACGGAAGCAGCTCTAACAGGACCCACCCTTGAGGAGGCTGGGACACCTGATCTTGCCTCAAACTGCTTCAATGCTGTTTCCTTGAGAGACTTACTTCCAAATGGCTTCAAAGTGATCTGATCCCAGATGACCTTGCTTTGTCCAGTTTACACACTGACCCACCCAGGACTGCAACTGATCCCTGCACTTTCTTATTCCACAGAAAATGGACAACAAATAAAGTTCTGGCTTTCTAAAGACTTAGCCATTTTCCTATTTTCCTTGAGCCACCAAAATAAAACTTTTGCCCCATTCCCAATAGATTCGTTATAGGAGTTTTGGTCATTTAATGTCTCTTGGATGTTTGTCACCATTTAAAGGGGGGACGGTTATAAACAACTATGGTCTTTAAAAGTGGGGAGAGGGAGATAAAATAAGGAGGTTAGATTCAGGGATTTCTTTTTATATTTCATTTCCTTTTCTCTATCCTAATTTCCTTCTTAGTTAATGGAAAAGAAATTAAAAAGAAAGGGAGGATGAGAAATATTATAAAAATATTAGACCAAAAGGGGTAGATTATTGAATCTACTCTTAAACCAACAAAACATTTTATAGCCATACTCTTACATCGGTAGAAATATTTGTATTTTAATGCAAAAATGAGGTTATATTGTGTTACATTGGTACAGACTGTTGTATATTGGCACAGGCTTACAGTTTTCATTGGTACAAATCTTTGAATTTGGATACAAGCCAGGCAGTGGTGGCACATGCATTTAATCCCAGCACTTGAGAGGCAGAGGCAGGCAGATTTCTGAGTTTGAGGCCAACCTGGTCTACAGAGTGAGTTCCAGGACAGCCCAGGCTATACAGAGAAACCCTGTCTCAAAACAAAAATTGGATACAAAAGTTAAGGTTAATTTTGTTACAATATAATTTGTATATGTTGCAACTCTTATATGGGAGTTCCCCCTTGTGGCTCACTTGAAAATGCATGGATTAATACTAGTCTTTCTAAAAGGTACTATTGAAAACGGATAGAGATGGTTGAGAAGTGTAAATAAAAATCAGTAAAAGTCATGGTCACTGTGAGATATGAGTCTGGATTATCACAGAAACATACATCCTAAATTAATCATATAATAGGTAACTAGATGCAGAAAACATTTAATTGTTCAGATATGCTATGAGTAGCTAGATGCTCGTCCAAACCCTCAGAGATTCACAGAATAGGACATTTAAAGATTTTTTGTTATTAATTTAAGGCCCTTTGACATTGGGATATATCATCTCCTTATTACACCTCATCCCTCTTTAAAGGCAACGAAGATCATCAGTAACTTTCATATGGAGTTAATTCAACTGTGGCAAGCTAGCCACTGGACAAAGAGAAAGCCCTGACTTCATCTGTAGACAAAATGCTGTCCAGAAATGACAAACACAGGGAAGCTGACTGTCAATCTCTGTAAATATAGGGTAAGCAGTCTTTCATAATTCCTTCTTCAGACAAGCTCTGTCAGACATTATTGGTCAGAAGACTGAAGATGACGCTTCTATGTTTTAGAGAGTATTGGGGACTATCCAGGCAGTCAGCTGTCTCTGTCATTTGTATAAGTTTTTGAAAGCTGATTCCCTCCATTTCCTGCACACTCAGATAGTATTTATTTCACCTCATGTATCAGATGGGGTTCAAGACTAGATAGTCATCATCTCACAATTAAACTTAAGTTGAAAAAGATCTAGGAAAATGTTTTAAGATTTGAGGGGATGTTTTTTAGGATGGGAAATACAAATTATGAATGTTTAAGGAAATTATAAACACATATTTTAAGGTTGGTAATTATAAGTTATGAA
>NW_021604870.1:0-4111 GCF_004785775.1 Grammomys surdaster | reverse complement strand
CTTCATGACCACCATTTATGGAATGAAACAAATGTTAACAATTTATTAAAACCAATACTTAAAAACATGAAACATTGAAAAAAATCACAGGAGTAAAAAGGCTATTTCTCAGGAGCTGGATGCAGGGCAGGGAGAGCTGCTGCATTGAAATGAGGAACTTATTCCTTTGGGACATCAGACTGGTGCTGTCTGACCAAATAGACCCCCACTGGTAATAGGAGGTGACAGGGTCATTCTCTAAGGAGGTAGATCCATTGCACCAACGGCGAGATGTATGAAAGACCACTGTGTCTGCTGACATGTTGAGACACAAGTTCAACAGCTGCTAGCAGGAGCACTCCCAAGACCACTGGTATCACATCTGGTTCCAATAGCAGGCCATTCTGGTGGATTTGGGGCTCTCTGTCACTGGTGCCAAATCAGGTTGAGGCCGCAGTTTCAGTGACGGAACCCAATCATCAGTCTCTGACTCTCCAGATATGGGGCTCCCCAGATCTAAGGATGAAAACAAATCTGCAGCCAATCCAGGCTTGAGGAGAAAGGGAGGTGGTGTTGGGGGCGCAAGAGTCGAGGTTCCCAAGATGAGACCTTCTCTCAGCCTTTCTAAAGACAGAAGAGACCATGTCTGCTGGGAATCTCGACCTAGTCCTACAAAACATCATGTGCCCAGGCCAGGGTTGAGTGACACCTTCTGCAAACAGAAGCCTCTCAAGCCATCCCCAGCACACCAGGTACTGAACCTCACTCACAGGGTTACAAACACCTACCTGAGTCGTCTTCATCCTCTATCTCTGATTCATTGGACTCTTGCTACAATTCCTTGAGAAGATTACGAACTCGCCGATTCAGATCTGAGTGAGGCATATTCACAATCAAGTAGGCCTTCAGTTTTCTCAGAATGGACAGGTCTGAGGTCTGACAAAACTCCTCAGGGTATTTGTCTATCCATGTTTCCAGGAAAAAACAGAGGACACTGGGAAGAAGGGATGGACAACACAGTCAATGGCTAGGCCTTTCCTTCTTCAACCTTCCCATGGCTTCTGTCTACAGGGAGGAGTAAAAGGAAGAGATCCAGCCCTATGCAGAGTACTGTTAGCAGGGTTGTGAGGTCCTAGTGAGCAGGGAGCCTCACACACCTCACTGCCAGCCTCTAGTGGAGAACAGCTGAGCAAGCCTCCTGGCATGGCCTGGTGTATGGACAGAGTCTCACAACGGCACTTAGGCCCCAGGCTCCCCCAACTCAACCTCCCACAAGAACCATGCCCACGCAATTCTCACCCTGCAGGCACTGCTTGAACAACAGTTTATGGTACTAGAATCCAGGAGAAGAACGAGAGCAAAGCATTGGCTGTTCCTTACCTTAGGAACACAAATGACCCCACACTGGAGACCCAAATCCTTCCTTTTGTCATAAAGCCCACTTACCTCTTTACTAGTTCATCCTCTATGCAATCCGAGTGGAAGTCTGCATACCTAAAGAGGGCAGAACAGATGTCACCTGTAAAATCGCAGGCCCCCACCTAAAAGACATCTAGTGGGCAGGTGGCTACCCGGACAAGAGTCAAAATACAGAACCTGGAAGTTCTGTCTG
The DNA here is from genome assembly GCF_004785775.1 of Grammomys surdaster. Classification (NCBI taxonomy): domain Eukaryota; kingdom Metazoa; phylum Chordata; class Mammalia; order Rodentia; family Muridae; genus Grammomys; species Grammomys surdaster. Next base: position 2,520 of record NW_021604870.1, on the reverse strand, counting down.
CTCTCAGGATTGTTAGTTCACTGCATAGATTAGGGGCATCAAAGATGTTTGTGCAATGGGTGAGCACGAACATCTCTATTCAGACATCTCAGTGATTACAGATTACCCTCCATAGGTCTCCCCTCTGGACACATCTATATTGGGTAGTTTAATAGGAATTCTGGAATGTTCTCTACAAATGGGAGAAGTGCTTCCACCTAGGCCTCAGAAATATTGGGCAAAAGATAGAAAGCTTCTTTAAGGTACAGAGGACAGCTACTTTCATTAGGGTCTCAGTTTGGAAAGCACCTCCCTTGGGCCAAGCCACTCTTAACTCCATACTTCTGGGTACTAGAAGTAGAGACAGTGTTTTCAGGCACCAATAAGAGAATCTCAGACCTCTGGCCTTGGAGGTGGGCACTCACTGTTTCAATAGGAGGTCCATCACATGCTGTGTGGTAGTGAAACTTCGGTATGCTTCGAGGAAGGCCGTGACAAAGAAGGGGTCTCCACCCTGCAGGGATGGCACAAGGTTCTTCACCAGCTTTTCCACGATGTCTGAAGTCATGCGGATCTCTCTAGAGGGCTCCTTTATATCCTTTGGGGTACACTCATGTTCTCCCTGAGGAGAAAACACCATAGATGGTTCAAACAAACACAGGTCTGCAACATTCTCAGTGGTTATTTTCACTACAGTTCTTCCTCAGTCATTACAGTGTCATACACACAGAGCAAAACTAGGGGAAACTCTGAGAGTTCTGAGAGAGTACCTTGTCTGTGTGGTCCAGGCCCTGGCTGTCCTGCGTCAAGTCTGTTTCCTTCTGGGCAAATGGCCAGAGGCATTGGAGGCAAGAAAGTAAAAGTAGTTTGCAGGTCCCTCCAAGGCCTTCACTCTTTTCTTTCTTGAGGCCTGAGCCTCTAGTAGTCCAAAGACCGAAAGAGAACATCCTGCTCTCTCAAAGTTCACGGACAAGTGAGCCTCCTGGGCTCACCCTAAACAGTTGGCTGTCTGGTTACCAGGTTTCTGCATTGTTGGGTCACTTTCTGAGGATGTAATGTCACATCCTGGGAGTCTCTTAACTGTCTCTCTTCACACAGGGCTTTCCCTAAATGCTCCTAGGTACCCTCATACTTCCCATGTACACAAGTGGACACAGATCCATGGGTGTGTCCCATTCCACTGCTTCAAGGGATGTCTGGATACAGGCAGCACTTGGTGCATATAGGCAGCACCTCAGCTTTGCAGTCTGAGTCCCTACATGTACATAGCATCTCTATCCCTACTCCTAAAGTCAGCCCTTATCACCAAGATCTACCTTAAACCCAAGCCATGGTGCCTGTGATACCCCCCAGCCCCTCAGTGTCAGTGTTCTTGCATGGCAATTGTCTTTCTAGGACCAATTCCCACCCTTGTGATCATTTTAGAGTTCAAGGCTATTAAACTTCTGGCTCAACCACATCCACCAGCTTACAAGATGGAAGCTGGCCCCCAACACTCTTTCAGAACTGATTTTTCCTTCATTGTTTCTGCTTCAAGTTCCTGCTTGAGTCCTTGTCCTGACTTTCCTCAGTGATGACCTGTAGCCTGCAAGAAACCTTTGCCTTCCCTAAGGTGCTTTTGGTCATGGTGCTTGTCACAGCAACAGTGTGAAAAGCCAACACCATACTTTCTATGTCACCATCCATGTCATCTGGCAGCCAACCTCCTCTCTAGTTGCTCATCTCCCTCCCTTCCCTGTGAAATGACATCATTGCTTCCTTTTTACTCACTGACTGCTTTTTCTGTGCACCAGTGGTCTCTGCTTCAAAGTCCTTTGCTTTCATCCCATGGCCAGACTTCATTCACACTGATTAGCAATCCAGTGACTGATGAGTTAGCACCGTGGGCATGTGAGGACTTCACAAGGAGCTCTAGAGGGGCACTTTTAGAATTCACAAACATCTTGTTCCCCTTGTCCACATGAACTGCACTTCTCCCTTTACTTCTCATTACGATGTTTCCATGTTTTCTGTGGCAGATTCCTTCAGTTCTATCAGCCTGGGCATCACTCTACACCTTTGTTCTGAAAGTTTGCCAGCAGGAAATGCAATGCAAGATAAGGCACTGGAGAGAGACCCTGAAAAGAGTGCTGGAGCCTGCAGCAGCTCCTCCCTACACCCCAGCTTTGCCAATGGCAGCTGAGCCTCATCACTGCCCCCATGTGGAGGAATTGGGCAAAGCAGATGACAATACAAGGGGAAAAAATCAGCTTTGGTGCACTGTAATTATTTTATAAAGAAGAATGTCTGCCAGGTACCTATCAAATCTGGCTGACATCTGATTACAAAAGTAATGTATAACCAGGTAATGAAAGTCAGTTTATGTTCGTCCCATAATAATCGTTTCTAATGACAAAGACTGAAATGAGTCAGACAATGCTGTTTATGGGATGCTGCTTCACTCTCCATCCTTGCAAGCAGATCTCTGTGACTCTGGCGCTAATTTGTTCTACATAGAGTGCTCCACGACATCCATGTAGAGTTAGAGAGAGAGACTCTCTC
>NW_021604869.1:85390-104159 GCF_004785775.1 Grammomys surdaster | reverse complement strand
AAAGACAAAGTATCTTGTATATCCTTTTATCTGTATTGGCACCAGATATACCAGGAAGATGTGTTGAGTGAAATATGCATTCATATGTAGTCCTTAGTATGTGGGGTTACAATATAACAACACATTTAGTATAGCATCTGTTTGACCAGAACTCTCTTGGCATATTGACAACGGCATTTCAAGGGGAATTTCTGGAGAGTTCACCAAAAAGAGCTAATGACAGATCTGTAAGTCTCCATATATTGAGAACATCACAGTGGGGCTGACGTTTAGATAACTTACAGTAACAAGCAAGAAACTCCATGATCCATCATTCAGAGAACACAGGTCAGCCATCAAGGACAAACCTAGATGTGATAATTGAAGCTGATATCTCTAAGGAATAGAAAATAATACTTTGCATTCCTTAGATACCTAGGCTTGTCTTCTGTGACAATCATGAACCTCTTCTGAAAACTTTGCAACACTTACAGAGGGCCAACAGGCCTTTCGACAGACCATTTCAAAAAGGAAATTTCTCATTTGAGCCTTTTTCTCACATAACTCTAGATTTTGTCATTTTAACACAACACAACTACAATCGTGACACACTATCACAGTGTAAAGAAATGTGGCAACAAGTTCCACTTAATACTGACTCTGATGAAAAAAATGATACAAGATTTAAGAGAATCTTGACAGTCTGAGAGCCTCAAAGCCAGACAATCTGTTTCAGAACTGAAGTACAAAAAATATGCCTAAGGAAGTATGGTCTGCAAGTTTACACACAGCAAAATTGGAGTTGTATTTGAAGTACTATAGAGGGAAGCCCAGTGCAAGTGATGTGCCATCTGATGGAGTGCTAGGAATAGGAGATGGAACTGGAGGACAAAGTTGAGTCTTGTACACAATGGACAGCTATGTGTAATCTGCTCATACTTAGCAAGGCAACCTCTACTCCAAATTCCAATTCTGACCTTGCTACTGAGGGAAATCACCATGAAATTAAATGGGAACTGGGTGCCAGGAGTCAATCAAAAAAGGGTAAGGAGTGGACTGAAATGCAGAGGTCTGTAGATCACATCATTCAAACCTGGCTTTTGCCATCCATGTTCATCAGAAATAGGAATGGGTGTGTAGAGATGGAAAAGATAGCTGGGAGATGGAGTACTGACTAAGGGAGTTAGATGCAGAGGCTGCATGATGGGACAAAGGTCTTGTATTATGGCCTTGGTGTAGACTGGAGGGATGCAGAGAAGATATTAAGGGAAAAACAATGAACAAAGACTATACCCAGTATGGGGGTAAATTGTGTATCTTGATTCTCCAGGAATTCAACAGAGATATTGCACATCTGTGTGACTGGAACTTCCTGGCACAATGAAGAAGACACTAGATGCGGAGGTATTGGAGACCTCACCAAAGGGACTTAATGCCTGAGCTGTAGACCTCCAATTATTAGGATTATTACAGTTTGGCTTCATTATGGGAAAATTTACCACAGTAGGCAGAGCAGGAAATTCATGTACCACCACAGAGAGAACACAGGTCAAGAAACAAGGACGAAATCTAGAGGCAAAAACTGACTGAGATATCACTATGTAAAATTACACAATATCAATAGGTAGCTCCACTTGCCTTATTGGTCAGTGAAAACCACCTCTCAAAGATGGCAAACACCCACAAAGGTCTCTACATTGCCATATTTATCATTACTCATTGGAGGAGCTAACAGACATTTATACAGTCACAAGAACGGGAGGTTCTGGAGGTGTCACCAAAAAGACTCAATGGCTGAGTTGTACGCGTCCAATAATTTAGATCCTTACACTTTGGCTTCATTATGGGAAAGCTTATCATAGCAAGCAGAGCAGGAACTTCCTTTACCATCACAAAGAGAGCTCAGGCCCAGAAAAAAGGAAGAAATATAGAGAGAAGAAGTCGAAGCGATACATACATACTACACTGAAAGAGATACATAATACTACACAGTACTTTTTCCTCCATATGTAACAACACTTGACTCATTGTACAATGAAAACCAACTTCCAAAGATGGAGAACTCCAACAAAGGTCTCTACACTGCCAGAGTTATCATTACTCATTGGAGGAGCTAACAGGCAATTATATAAACCGTTTCATAGAAAAATATTCTCAACTGAGGGTCCTCCTTCTCATATGAGTCTACATTATGTTAAGGTAACACAATAGAAACCTTTTTGTTGATCCTTTATCATACCTGGCAGAAGAATGTGGTAGCATGGTGAAAAAAATGTGGTGCAAGAGGTAAGAGTTCATAGATTCTCAACAAACCATCTGAGAACTTGAAAGCCAAGAAATCTTTGTAAAAACTGGAAGCCCAACAAAAGGGTCTAGATAGCACTGTCTTGGAGTGAGCACACAACAGAATTAGGCTTGTCTTTGAAATTGAAAAGTGAGGCCTAGTACAGGTGCTGTGTGATAGGAAGGAGGCCTGGGAATAGGTGATAGCACTAAAGAGAAAAGTCACATTTGCACAAAAAGGATGTCAATGTGTAATCTGCACATAATTAGTTAATATTCCTTCAGAGGACACCACTCTGAGGACCTTCCTACTGGGGGAACATCAGTGGAACATGAGTGAAGTGCTGGCTTTTGGTGAGAAACATCATAGATTAAAAGGACACTGGAAGGAAAGGTCTACATATATAACACCATGAATACCTTGTATGTTCCCACTTTATCATAAATAGGACTGGGAATGTCAACATGGCAAAAACAAAAATCTTGGGCTAGATAACCAAATGAGAAGATTTGATGCAGAAGCTGAATCATAGAGCTAAGCCTTAGGCTTTGTTCATGGTGTGGACAGGATTCAGAGAAGCTCTTCAGGCATAAATATTGAGAGAAAGCTACATCCAGACCGAGTTATTCATGTGTGGGGAACAAATGGGTCTCTTGATCCTCCAGGATTTCAAAAGAGAAAGTATAGGATCTGTGTGTCTAGAACTATCCTGGAAGAATGTCAAAGACTACTGAAAGGAGCTCTTCTGGAGAGGTTACCAACAGGAGACTATGGCTGAGTAGTATGTCTCCACATATTAGGAACAGCACAGTTGGATTTAATTCTGGGTAGACTAATCATACTAAGAAAGGCAGGCTCTTCATTGTCCATTACTCAGAGAATATAGGTCAGGAATTAAGGAAGAAACCTAAAGGCCTGAAGCTGTTTCCAATAAGGAATACTAAATACTGTTCTGCCTTAGATAGATACCTCAGCTTGTCTGCTTGTAAATCCCAGAAACACCTTCCGCAGAACACCCACAGAAAGCTCCACACTACCATAAGAATCTGTACTGAATGGAAGAACCCAATAGGCTTTTCTATATACTGCTTCATGGAGAAACGTTATCAATAAAAGTTCCTTCTCAAATAACTCTAGTACATGTCAAGATAGCAAAACATAAACCATCATGGTGAAGTTCTACCATAACTGAAAGATGTATGTGGGAGCATGGTTCACTTGGTACCGATTCTTCTGCCATTAGGACTATGCATGAGGCTTCAAAACTGGAGAGACTTTCACAAGGATATTGTGTGCTGAGCATTTTGCCTAAAGAGAAGCATGGACGAGTGAGTGAGACACTGGAATGAAACTGTCTGTAGATCTGCTCTGCAAACCATGGAAAGGACTGGGAGTGTAGAAATCATAAACAAATGTCATATATGCCAGACCAATTGAGGAAGTTAGATTCTGAATCTAAAGGATAGTATCTAGGACTGTGGTTGTATTCAAGGAGTTGACAGGAGAGATTCAGGGAAGATAGTCCTGCAAAGAACATTGTTGGGTGAGATCTCCATCCATGTTTAGGCATTAACATGGGCTATGGTATAGATACTTTCAGTCTCCAGAAATTCAAAGATATAATGCAGTATGATTGTGAACACTACTATCCAGGCACACATAAAGGGAGCTTCTGAGAGCCCACCAACAAGGCAAAATGGCTAAGCTGTGAGTCACTATTTATTGGGAATATAACACCAACCAGACCCCCAAGAGTTCCCTGGGACTAAACTACAAACCAAAGAGTACACAAGAAAGGACCCATGGTTCCAGCTGCATATATAGCAGAGGAAGGCCTTATCTGACATCAATGTGAGGAAAGGCCTTTGGCCCTGTTAAGTCTCGATCCTCTAGTGTAGGGGAGTGCCAGGGTACTGTGGTGGGAGTAGGTAGGTGGTTAGGGGAGCACCCTTACAGAATAATAGGATGGGAAGATGAGATAGGAGGTTAACAAAGGTTAAACTGAAATCCAAATAAAAAATATCCAATAAAAAGTATCAAAAATTAAAAAAATAATCCGTACTCACATGACATTTAAACAGATTTCTCTGAGGACAATTTCATGGGGGATTGTTATCAGTTAGGGTTGCTTCTTCTCAGATGACTTTCAATTGTATGAAGGTAACACAGTAGAAACCATCATGGTGAGGCTCTACCACACATGGCAGAAGAACTTGACTGTATAGTCCACATGCTACTGAAACACATGTAAGAATACAGTGATAATAGTATCCTGAAAAACAGTCTTAGATCCTCAATTCCAGGCAATCTATGTCAGAGGAGGAAGTCCACCAAATAGATCTAGAAAATCATGGTCTAGAAATATGCCCAGAGCAAAACATGATTTGGATGTGGGATTAGCAAACAGGGAAGCCCAGTGCTGGTGTTCCGTGGCTTCATGGAGGCCTGGGAATAGGATATGGCACTGGAGGGCACGTTTCAGACTTGGAAACTCATTTGTAATCTACATATATTTATCTACACCTCTTTTTTTTTTATTGGATGATTTATTTACATTTCCTATGTTGTCCCCTTACCCCATCCCCCACCACCCCCTCGGAACCCCCAATCCCCTCTCCCCTCCTCCTTCTTCTCTGTGGATGTAACCTCTATCTACACCCCCCCACTCCCACCTCCCCACCCTCAAAATTCCCACCCCCTGGGGCATCCAGCCTTCATGAGGTCAAGGTTCTCTTCTTCCACCTATGCCCAGCAGGGCCCTCCACTTTTACATATTCAGCTGAAGCCCTGGATCCCCCCCTAAGTGCTCCCAGGCTGGTGGTTTAGACCCTGGGAGCTGTGGTTGATCTACACCTCTTCTAATGAATGCTACAATTGCGGAATCACTGCTGCTAGAACACAACTTCAAATTGGATGTAGGGCTAGGTGCGTACATTGAAGCTAAGAGTTAGCCTTGGTAGTGCTTTCAAAGATATGTGTATTTCATCATGCATATCAGGGACATGTCCTTTCAGAAACAGGTTTGGGAATGTAAAGTTGGCAACAGAACCTAGGGACCAGAAAAACAATGGAAGAATTTAAATACAGAAGCTATATGACAGACAAAGGAATGAGTTTTTGAGCATGGTGCAGACAGGAGAAATTCAGAAAATCTATCAGCGAAATGTGTTGATGAAATCTGGATCCAGATGAAGGACTTACCATTTGAGGGTGGACTGGGTACCCTGCTTGTCCAGAACATCAACACATTGAATATACAATCAAATTGACCAGAACTATCCAGGCAGAGTGGCAATGGCAGTGGAAAAAGAGCTTTTGGAGAAGTCACCAACAAGATGCAATGGCTGTGCTAGTGTTATTTACAACCTCAAATTATTTAGAACAGCATATTTGGGCTTTATTCTGAGAAAACATACCAGAGTAAGCAGAGCACGAGGTTTACTTTCCATCTCTAAGAGAACACATGTCAGGAATCAAGGAAAATATCTAGAGGCAAGGAGTGAAAGAGATACCACTAAGGTTTATAACATAGTACTTGGTACTCCACTTGCCTTACTGTACAACCAAAACCATGTCCCTAAATTGGGAAACACCAACAGACGTCTCCACCCTCCTGTATTTATCATTACTCAACACAGCTCCGAAAAGGTAGTTATAAAGTCCATTTCATGGGGGAATGTTCTCAACAGAGGTTATTTATTCTCATATGACTCTAGGTTGTTTCAAGATAAGACAAACACAAGCCATCAAGGTGAAGTTCTTTCACACCTGACTGATGATTGTGGCAGCATGGTCCACAGGGTAGTCAACCTGAAAACTATTGATGCATGATTACTGATTACTGTTTTATTAGAATCCTGAAGCACTGCAAGATAGCCTATAAGGCTAGGTAATCTGTCAGAACTGGAAGTCCTTCAAAGACCTGTTCATGAAGCTGGGGAGAAATATTGTATGCTGAAGCCTGAATACCATTATGTTGAAGATGCCAGAAACTTGAGGTACCTGTTTAGGCTCTACATATTTCCCTAGTTCCCTGAAATAAAAATTTAGAATTTGAAACATCTTGGGCATATTAACAATTATGAACAATCTTAGGATAAATTGATATCACATTTTGAAGTTGGCTTCAGCCTATGAGGAGACAAGCTAGAATATTGTACCTTAAAGTGGATATGTTTGTGGTTTATGAAAAGGCTCATTAGGTAAGGGTCAGTGTCAGACATAAGGATGTGAATTTGAACACAATGATGGAGATGATGAAACATGAAAACTAATTCTAACAAGCTCTCATCTTCTACACTCAATTTGGGTGAACAAAGAACATTGAACACTCCTGGACATCTGTAATATTCACAACTAGGGGAATAGTAGATGGCTACTGCCTTCTGGAGAAGACAGGGCACAGACAGCAATAGCATCCTTAGTGCCTAGAACTGCCTTCCTACTCCAAGAAAACAGTCCACATTCTTGGCAGTGTCAAGGCTAAGGCATACAGCCCTTATATCCATAGATATGAGAACTTAAGTTTCTCCATACAGAAAGGGAGTGACTTTTCACATTTGAAGTGTCAACTTACTTACAAACCTCTGGTTTTTTGTTTGTCCTGTTAGTGCAATTTGCATTTCACCCATAATATTGCCTGTAACTTCTTTTCAGCAGTGTCTGAAGCATATGACCATAGCGTGCAGAGCTAATGAGGTGAAAACAAAGAAAGGAATATATTTGATATGTATTAGCACATCTCATATTACTGACACTCCCATGAAACCCATACAATCATTATCATTATTTTATAGATAGAGAAACAGCACTAAGGGAAGAATTTGTATACTCAGTTTCAGAAAGATACAAGGATATAAAACACAGTGCAGTCTCCAGAGCCCTCACATATTGGGCTTCCAGCATTTATGATTTTCAGAAAGAATTACTCACATGAAAAGTGTTGGTAATCAGGCAGTCTCTACAGATACCCCAGAATGGAAAAGATGGGGCCATCAGACAACCCCAAACAACTAGATATGCCATCATTTGCTGTCCAGAGGACATACATTCCCATTGATATCTCTGTAGCTTGTTCCACTGGGCATATGGCACAATCCCTACAAAGAGCCAAGGTTATTTTTCCCATCCCCACTCCTACTTCCTCCCCATTAAGCACTCTCTGGGTTCCTTTCAACTCTCCCTTTTATTTGAACTCCTATGTGAAACTTGTCAGAACCTGCCACCTAGTTCTATCAGAATGTATGTGAAGCAATGTCTAATCATGTATCAGTGGTCTTTGTCCTTCCATTTCCTTGAAATTGAAAGTAATTATTTAATAAAAACCTCCTAGAAAATATAAAATACTTGCCTCTGTCTTTTCTAGGTAGACCAAATGTTATCGACTGCCAAGCTAAGAGAAGTGATACTAAAAATTCTGATGTTTCTATAGCTACCAAAGTGAATGGGAGATTATGAGCACATACAGCCCAAGACATACTGGGCCAGAGTATTTAAAGTCCCTTGATTTTGTGAAAAGTCCCTAAAAACTAAGTTAATTGTGAAAGCATGCATCAAGCAATCACTGTAATTTTTTAGGGCCATAAGAAGATAAATTGTAAAAATAAAATGAAATTTAAAAATCAAGTAGTTCAATAGAATAAATGCATATGTTTCACTCTAAAAGAAAGTGTGTTTACTGGAGACTTTGATGTCACCTGGCTCTTAAACACAGATATCTCTTAAACACAGATGTAAATTAGATAGTGACCAAATGTAATTGCCAAGACCCTGGAGGATTTTGGTTTTGGTTACTGTGATGGGTATTACTAATTGTCAACTTGAATACACAAGGAATAAAATACAATCCTGAAATGTCAGGTACACCAGTTGCCTAGATCATGAGGCTGGAAGATACAGGTTTCTCACTGAAATATTGACGTAGGATTGCACATGATTTTATCCAGATATTGAAGCACATTGCCCTTGAAAATCTTATACAAAAAAAGGTATACTACGTGCCAATATTCCCAGAAATGAAGCAAAGAGATTACTGAGTTCAAGGCTAACCCAGGACAGAGCAAGTTCCAAATACAGCCATGGTGTTACACACCTTTAATCTGGCCCATATCTTCTGCTGGAGGTTTACTTAAGAACAGTGGAAGAAGGAAGACTCACTCATCTTCCTGCTTGCACTTACTGAGCAGCACATCTGTTGAAACCTACTTCTTCAGGATTCCAGCTTGTACTGACACATTTTGTGTGTTAACTTGACACAAGCTGGAGTTATCACACAGAAAGGAGCCTCCCTTGAGGAAATGCCTCCATGAGAACCAGCTGTAAAGCATTTTCTCAATTACTGATCAAGAGTGTGATGGCCCATTATGGACATTGCCATCCCTGGGCTGGTAGTCCTGTGTCCTTTCAGAAAGCAAGCTAAGTAAGCTCAGGGAAGCAACCCTGTAAGTCACATCCCTCCATGGCCTCTGTATCAGGCCCTGCTTCATGAACTGCTTGAGACCCACTCCTTACTTCCTTTGGTGATGAAAAGGAATGTGGAAGTGTAACCTAAATAGATCCTTTCCTCCCCACTTTGCTTCTTGGTCATGATGTTTGTGCAGGAATAGAAACCATGACTGAGACACAGCCTATACAGAAGACCAACTGAAACAATTGGCCTAGTGAGACTGAGCAGCTACTAGATTTTTGGACTTCCAATTCAAAGCTGCCAATTCTAGGAATAATAGGACTACAGACTTTAAGTCATTACAATAAATTTACTTAATTTAATAGAGACATAACACAAATTTTGTGACTCTAGAGAATCCTCCCTAATACAGTTGCAAACAAATCCACAGTATTTTCTGCTCTATTTTACTTTGAACATTACCGGTATAGAGTTTTGAATACAAAGTGATCTTATAGTCAAGATTTTTTTTTGAATGCTTGGCCACAGAATGTAGGAATGATTAAGAGGAGTGGCATTCTTGGAATTGGCATGTCCTTGTGGAAGGAATTGTGTCACTGTAGGGGCAGGATTTAAGGTCTCCTATTCTCAAGCTAAGCCCAGTATGGCCCACATTCTCCTTCTGCTGTCTGCTGTGAAAAATACAGAACTCTCTGTCATGCTTCCTGCCATGATGATAATGGACTAAAATTCTGAAACTGTAAATTAGTCCCAAATAAATGTCTCTTTTATAAGACTTATTGTGATCATGGTTTCTCTTCATAGCAATCAAACCCTAATACACTTGACTATTAAGTAGGTTATCAATTTTACTTCTTAACATTGATAGAAACTTAAGAATTTACCACACCACATAGATATAGTTAAAGTTATCCAGAATGTTAAACTGAACTGAAAGACCAGGGTTCATATGATATTCTTCTGTGGTTTCTCTTTTGCTACTTCACATTATATTTCAGGCATAATATTTTACAAAAATCCACAAATCACTTTTGTTTAAAAATTAATGGAAACAAACAAGAAGCAATTGACAAAACAGACACAGCTTTGATTTGGAGGATTAGTAAAGAAGACACTAAGACCTTCAGAGCCCCCGACATCACCACCACTCATTGACCCTGCTTCAATTGTATTGACTGTGCCTCCTGTTTTCAAGACACAGGCTATTGACTTGTAGTTTCCCACTAGACTTCTCAATAATATTGCATCTTAATTATATTTTGTTTCTACTCTGCTGAGAAAGACTTTGTTGCCAAGGTGTAAAATTGTTTTATCACTAGGTTTCATGATTCATCCTATGAGTAACCCAGGTGGTTATAGAAATCCAATAGTTTATAGTAGGAACATCTGAGCAGCAAGGGAGTCACTGTGTAGGTCTTTGCATCATTCATTACCTGTTCTCATGCTTCTGGTACAGGTGGATTTTGGGTGCTACACTGTTCATCAAGATTTTGTTTCTGTCTAACATTATAAATGTAGAGTCACTGAAGTACTGGTATATTCTGCAGCCTGATTTACACTCTCTGATACATGGTTGGACTGCATTCCTTGCAAGTTTACCAGAGAGATAATGACTAGCAATCACAGTGCTACTAATTTTGTATCATGGTTCAGTAATGATAAGGGCACTGTTGTCATTTATATATGATCAGCCCAGGAGTGGCTCTATTAGAGAATGTGGCCCTCTTGCAGTAGGCATATCACTGTAGGTATGGGATTTATGACTCACATTCTAGCTGCCTAGAAGGCAATATTCTGCTTGTATCCTTAAGATGAGTATTTAGAACACTCAACACTGTCTGCACCATGCCTTCCTGGATGCTGCCATGCTCTCACCTTGATGACAATGGACTGAACCCATAAGCCAGCCCAAATGAAATGTTGTCCTATGTAAATTTCCTTGGTCATGGTATCTGTTCCCAGAAGTAAAACCCTAAGACAGGCATCTCCATCACTGCTACCAGAGAGAAACTACAATGAAACAATGGATATAGACCAAAAGAAGCCTGCTCGAACTGGCACAGCAGCAGGTGCTCCTTGAATGACATTTGTTGCTCTAAAACTGGCAGAATCTTGACCAGACACTGCTGCAGTTACTTAGCCCCATTGAGCCAGTCTTACAGGTAGTTATGTGAACCTTGTGATTGCTGGAGAGAGGTAGCTGAGTAGTTAAAAGTATATACTGCTTCTGCAGAAACCCCTAGTTGTGTTCTCACCAACTTTCAGTGACTCCTGGTGTTTAGCCTTAGGCTACACATAGCAACACAGTGCCCTTCTCTGTAGATCCTTACAATATGGCAGGACACAAAGCAGAGACAATCCTGTTACTCAGAATTACCCCTTTCCTACCAGACAAAGCCTGTAAGCTTTCAGTGTACAACTCAATGTATTTTCACACTTGCAATCCTGAAACAAATAAATATTTCAAGACATAACACCTTTCTGTCTGGGATAGGGATGCCCTTTGTGCACAGTGGTTTAGATTCTATCCCCAAACACAGACACAGACACAGACACACACACACACACACACACACACACACACACACATTCCTCCATGCTGACATACAATACAAGCACAATCACACACATACATGCATGCATACATGTACACACATATGATTATTTAGAGGATTGAGACATGGCTATCTGGATAAAAGAATGTAGTGCTCTATCTGAGGGCCCTAATTTGGTTATCAGCACTAACATCAGGCTGCTCAAAACACCTGTAAGTCCAGCTCCTGAGGAAACTCACTTCTGGCTTTGAGGCAATTGAAGATGTGGATTGGAAAATGAGTTCTCAGATATTTTGGGGATGTATAAAGTGATATGTCTTTTTGAAGGATGGTATGACATATCTATTAAATTTATAATATTTGTAGCAACTAAAGACTGTTCATAATTTACACTATACAAATATTTGTACAAGTTCACCTGGATAAGTACATAAAATGCTTTAATGTTAGTAAAGAAGAGGAAAGAAGTAGGAAATGAAAGGGAGGAAAAGAGAATAAATGTCTCTAAAGCATTTATATTACTCAGGGTTGTATAAAGAACAGAACTGATTGAGCGTGTATTTATGTGTACAGGCATATATGAACTGCATTTCATATTAATTGACAAAATATAGTTTCAGTAATCCAACAACACCTATCTCATGTTGGAGAGGTAGAGATTGTGGTAATTGCTCAGTCCACAAGGCTGAATGTCTCCTCAGTCCCAATATAACACTGAAAACCACAAAAATTGCTGGAGACCCGTTGGTCTTCCTTCTAATTTGGAATTCCAATGAAGCTGGTTTTAACATCAAACATGGAATGTTACAGCAACAGAATAGGTGGAATTTCCAGAGAGTGAAGACAATAAACAGGCAAAAGACAAAGATTCTTCTACATCTTTTTATCTGTATTGGAACCAGAAGGTGCCACTCACACTTAGGATGGGTGTTCTTGCTTCAAATAATCTGATCACGAAAGTTGAGGCAGGAGAGATGGATCAGCAGTAATGAGTATTGGATGCTCTTTAAGAAGACCACGGTTCGATTTGGTACACCCACACAGCAACTCACAGTTATATGTACCTCTAGTCCTAGGGAATTTGATGTCTTTCTTTGGCTTCTGTAGGCACTGCATGTACACGCTCTCAGGTAAAGCATTCATATACATAACATAAAAATAAAGGCTGTTCTTGTCGACAAACTATCATCCAGGGATAGTGTCAACTTTAACACTAGCTCTCAGGAAAGTAGCAAAGGAGGATCTTTGAGATTGAGGCCAACCTGGTCTATATAGTCTGTCCTAGTACAGCCACTTATACACAGTGAAAGCTTATCTTGATGGAAATGAAAGAGAGGAGGGAGAGAGGGAAAGAGAGAGAGAGTGAGGGAGAGAGAGGGACAGGGAGAGAGAGGGAAAGAGAGAGAGGGAGAGAGAGGGAGAGAGAGAGGGGGGAGAGGGAGGGAGGGAGGGAGAGAGAGAGAGAGGGAGGGAGGGAGGGAGGGAGGGAGGGAGGGAGGGAGGGAGGGAAAGAGAGAGAGAGAGAGAGAGAGAAATTTTCACAGAAAAGAATTGCCCAATAGCTTACATTTTAGTTAATTCCTGATCCAGTCAACTAGACAAACCATGTTAATCATCATGAAATTAACAACTAAATGTTTGTAATAATAAAGAAGCTGAAGTATAGGTTTTAAAAACAAAGAATCAAGTATCAGAATAAGGTCCAAAGTTTGCATCCCAATAGCAGAAAAATGGTCTTCTTAGAGTATTGCAGAGCCTTGGTCCAAGAATTCCCTCTAAGAAGTATGTGATATTATTAAATTAATCATATGGTTCAAAGAAATTATTTGATAACTTTGTCTTTCACTCCCTCCTTTATTTGTTTCATTCTTTCTTACTTTTCATTTCTTCCTTATTTCCTCCAGCCTTCTTTTCTACCTCCTTCCTTCCTTCCTTCCTTCCTTCCTTCCTTCCTTCCTATATCCCTAAAAAATGGTCATTCACTGTAGCCCAGGCTGACCTCAAATACATAATCCACTTGATATATACTAAACATGGTAGGATATGACTATGATAGGATAGACTAACATGCTGGGACATAAGCTACCAGTCCTGGAGTCTCTTTTGTTTTGCTTTCATTATTTCTCTAAATTTCATGTAATGAGTATGTACTAATTTAGAATATTCAGCCTAAGTGAGAATGCTTGAATCTCATTTAGAAGGGGGAGTAAACCAGCCATAGGGTTTTAATAAATATGTGATTAGGGGACTTGTATTTTCTGGTTCAATCTATGTTGTGTTCAATATGCTTCTGGTATCTAAATAGTCATGTCCTAAGAAATTTTTCTTCTACAATTTTCTTAAAAATACTTTCTTTGACTTCTTCCTTCAAACCTGCAACTATACCCAGGGCATATACGGTGATCCAGCCCCCTGCCCACACAGAGAAGTGATCTGAGTCCCAGGAAGTCTCTTATATACAGGATCAGAGCTGAGACACTCCCACCCCAATATCTGCCCTTGCTTGGACACCCATTGAGTCCAGTGGATATGTGACCTGTATGCCCTGCCAGAGATACATCTTCCTTCCAGTCTGCAAGACCTGCCTTGGGCAGATTGGGTGTTCCAGCTACATTCCTACACCCAGAGACAGCCTGACTCCCAGAAAGTCTGCTATAATCACTGGTGAGAAAACTTACCCAAATGCTTGCCCTAGCTAGAACTACCAAAGAAGATAGCTGTATCAGGAACTATCCACTCTACTGACAGAGACACATCTTTTTTCTACTCTGGAACTCTATCCAAATCAGATTGAGTTCTCCAGCTTTCCACCCACAACCTGAGACAATCTATGTCCTGGGAAAGACTCCTGCACTCAGGTTTACAGGCAATCAGCCATACCAGTGACACAGGATGCCTGTTCTAACTAGGGAAATGGGAGGGCTCCCTTACCAGAGATAACACAGTGTGCCTCCTAGAACACCTGCTTTAATGCACCTCACAGAGCTCCACATGCCTGCAAGGAAGTACAGGTCCCAGTTGAAGAACCAAGGCCAGTTAACATGAGAGGTAGCAAGATGGCAAAAGGCAAGTAAAAGAGCATACACAACATAAAAGAATGCCAATTGGAACCATCAGAACACAGTTCTCCCACCACAGGGATCCCTGGATACCATAAGACACCTGAAAAGCAGGACTCTGACCTAAAATTCCATCTCATGAAGATATTAGAGGACTTCAGGAATACATATGTAACTTACTTGAAGATGTACAGGAGAACACAGGAAACCAGGTAGAAGCTCTTAAAGCGAAAACACACAAATCCCTTAAAGTAACACAGGAAAATACAATCAGCAGGTGGAGGAATGGAACAAAACCATCCAGGATCTTTGAGTCAAAATTCAAAGAATAAGCAAATTACAAAAGTAGGCAAATCTTTAGATGGAAAACCTAGGAAAGAGATCAGGAGCATCTGATCCAAGCATCAACAACAGAATACAAGAGAAAAAATGACAGAGTCTCATGCCTATAAGATTACATTGAAGATACTGACAGAACAGTTGTTAGGGTTTGAATATGCTTGGCCCAGGGAGTGGCACTATTTGGAGGTGTGGTTTTGTTGGAGTAGATGTGTCACTGTGGGTGTGGGCTTAAAAGCCTCACTCACCCTAGGAGCCTGGAAGTCAGTCTTACACTAGCAGCCTTCAGATGAAGATGTAGAACTCTCAGTTCTGCCAGCACCACGCCTGCCTAAATACTGCTCTACTCCAACCTTAATGATAATAGACTGAACCTCTGAACCTGTACGCCGTCCCCAATAAAATGTTGTCCTTTGTAAGACTTGCCTTGTTCATGACATCTGTTCACATCAGTAAAACCCTTACCAATACAACAAAGGAAATACAAAGTACAAAACTGTTAAGACACAACATCCAGAAAATTCATGACATAATGAAAAAACTATAAGAATAATAGAAATGAATTTAAAACATATCTATAGAACATTTAACCCTAAAATCAAATAGCATACCTTCTTTTCAGCACCCCATGGTATCTTCTCCTGAATTGACCAAATAATTGACACAAAACAAGCCAAAAGACACAAGAAGATTGAAACAATCCCATGCATTCTATGAGACCATGAAGGATTAAGGCAGTCTTTGATAACCAATAAATAAATAAATAAATAAATAAATAAATAAATAAATGAATAAATAAAAGAAATAAAAAATAAAAGAAATAACACATGCTCACGGAAACTAAGCAACTGTCTAATTAAGAATAACATGGTGATTGAACTAATAAAGAATGAAATTAATGATTTTCTAGAATTAAAGGAAAATGAAGGCATAACTTACCCAAACTAATGGGATACAAAGAAAGGAGTGGTAACAGAAAAATTCATGGCATTGACTGCCTTCATCCTGAGTGAGTTAACTCAATCACAAAAGAACACATACTGTATGCACTCACTGACAGGTACATATTAGCCCAAAATCTGAAAATATTCAAGATTCAATTCAGATACATCAAGCTTAAAAACAAGTAAGACCAAAGTATGGGTGCTTCACAATTCTTAGAAGGGGAATCAAAATGCACAATGGAGAAAAAACCTAGACAATGTGTAGAGCAGAGACTGAAGGAAAGGCCATCCACAGATGGTCCCAAGTGGGGATCCATCCCATATACAGTCACCAAAGTCAGACACTCTTGTGGATGCCAAGAATGACTTGCTAACAGGAGCTTGATGTAGCTGTCTCCTGAGAGGTTCTGCCAGAGTCTGACAAATACAAAGATGTATTCCCACAGCCAACTGTTGGACTGAGCATGGGATCCCCAATGGAGCATTTAGAGAATGGACTTAAGGAGTTGAAGGGGTTTGCAACACAACAGGAAGAACAACAATATCAACCAACGAGAATCCCTAGAACTCCCAGAGTAAACCAACAACCAAAGATTATACATGGAGGGAACTATGGCTCCAGTCACATATGGAGCAGAGGATAGTCTTGACGGGGATCAAAGGGAGAAGAGGCCCTTGGTTCTGTGAGGACTCAATGCCCAAATGTAGAAGACTTTGAGGTAGGGTAGATAGCAGTGTTTGGGTGAACACCCTCATAGTAGCAGGAGGGAGGAGTATGGGATAGAGGGGTTCTGGGGGAGGACTGAGAAAGGTGATAACTTTTGAAGTGTAAATAAGGAAAATATACAATAAAAAGGGAAGGTGGACGGATCCTACAATAGCAACTTAACATCATATCTGAAATGTCTATAACAAAAATAAGCAAACACACCAAAGAGGAGTAGATGGCAGGAAATAATCAAACTGAGGGCTACAATCAACCAAGTAGAAACAAGACACCAATAAAAGAATCAACAAAACTAAAGTTGGTTATTTGAGGAAACTCAACAAAATAGATACACTCTTAGCCAAATTACCTAAAGGGCATGGAGATGTGATGCAAACTACCATAAGCTGAAATTCAAAGGGAAACATAACAATAGATACTGAGGTAATTAAAAAATCAGCATATAATCCTACAGTCTGTATTCAACAAAAGTGGGATATCTAAATAAAATTAATGATTTTGAGGCAGATATCAGGTACCAAGTTGAATCAAGATATGTAAACAGTCCCATAACCCCTAAGAAAATAGAAGCAGTTATTAAAAAACTCTCAACCCCCACCCCCAACAAAAAAAAAAAAAAACCAGGGCCAGACTGATTTAGATATTAATGCTACCAGACCGTCAAAGGAGAGCTAATACCAACATTCCTCAAAATATTCCATAATATAGAAACTGAAGGAACACTACCTAATTTATTATATGAAGCCACAGTTACATTGGTACCAAAAACACACAAAATCCAACAAAGAAAGAGAACTTCAGACCAATTTCCCTTAAGAATATCAATGTAAAATATGCAATAAAATTCTCGCCAAATGAATCCAAAAACATGTCAAAACCATCATTCACCGCTATCAAGAAGGCTTCGTCCTAGCAACATAGGGATGGTAAAATATAGGGAAATCCAAGAAATTAATCCAAAGTAATTTAATATATAACAAATATATAATACAAATATATAACAATATATAACAAATATATATATAGCAATATATAACAAATATGTAACAAAATCACATGATCATCTCATTAGATGCTGAAAAATCATTTCACAAAATATAACACCTTTGCATGTTAAAAGTTTGGAAAGATCAGGAATTCAAGGCACACACATAATAAAACATGATAAAAGCAATATATAGTAAATTAGCAGCCAACATCAAATTAAATGGACAGAAACTTGAAACAATCCCAGTATAATGAAGGATAAGACAATGCTGCACACTCTCTCCTTTTTATTCAATATAGTACTTGGAGGTCTATCTACAGATATAAGACAACAAAGGGAGATTAAAGGGATACAGACTGAAAAGAAAGAATTCAAGGGAACATAATTTCCAGACAATATGATCATATACATAAGGAACAACAAAATATCTACCTGAGAATTCTTACAGCTGATATGTAACTTCAAGAAATTGACTGGATATAAAGGTATCTCAAACATATCGGTAGACTTCTTCTACAAAAAGAATAACAGGGTTCAAAATGAAATAAGAAAATTGCATTCTTCTCAATAGTCACAAATAATATAAAATATCTTCTTGTATCTCGAATCAAACGAATGACCTGTATGACAAGTGCTTCATGTCCTGGAGAAAGAAATCAAAGAATACCTGATAAGATGGAAAGATCTCCCATGCTCATGTATTGGTAGGATTAGCATAATAAAAAATGGCTATCTTACAAAAATCAATCTACAGATTCAATGCAATTCCTTTAAAATTTCAACTCAACTCTTCACAGAGATAGAAAGAGTAGTTCTGAACATCATATGGAATAACACAAAAATCAGGATAGGGTAACCATTTTTTTGAATAATAAATGAAATTCTGTAGGAATCACCATCCCTGCCATCAAAATGTACTACACAGCAATAGTAATTAAATCCAAATGTAATTGGTACAGAGACAGAGACACAGAACTTGATGAATGGAATAGAATTGAAACCCAGAAATAAGCACATAAAACTATGGTCATTTGATCTTTCACAAAGAAGGCCAAAAGAAAACTGCTCCAACAATTGGTGTGGTTCTGTCTGGTGGTCTACATGTAGAAGAATGCAAAGTGAACCATTTTTATCTCCTTATACAACATTCAGGTAGAAATGGGTCAAGGAACTCCACATAAAACCAGATACACTGAGGCTAATAGATGAGAAAATGGGAAAGAGCTGCAAACACAATGGCACACATGAAAATTTCTTGAACAAAACTACAGTGGCTCATGGTTTTAAAATTAACAGTTGACAAATGGGACTTCATGAAACTGAAAAGCTTCTGTAATTCAAATGGACTATCAATAGGACAAAATGACAACCTACAGATTGGGCAAATATGTTTAGCAATTCAACATCTAATAGGTGGCTAATATCCAATATATATATTTATTATATATATATATATATATATATATATATATATATATATATATATAT
>NW_021604869.1:66589-85380 GCF_004785775.1 Grammomys surdaster | reverse complement strand
TATATATATATATATATATATATATATATATATATATATATATATATATATATAAAACTCAAGAGGTTAGACTACAGAAAATGAAATAACCCAATTAAAACATGGCTACTGAGGAAAAGATAATTCTCTTTTTATTTAAGCTTGCCTTCTTTAATTATTTTTATTGGATATTTTCTTTATTTACATTTCAAATGTTATCCCCTATCTCCATTTTTGCCCCTCAGTAACCCCCATACCATCCCTCCTCCCCCGGCTTTTATGAGGGTGTTCACCCACACATCCAACCACTCCTGCCTCCTGTCCTTCAAATTCCTATATACTGGGGCACCAAACCTTCACAGGACAAAGGGCTTCTCCTCCCATTGATGCCCAGCAAGGACATTCTCTGCTACATATGCAACTGGAACCATGAGTCCTTCCATGTGAATTCCTTGTTTGGGTGTTCTGGTTGGTTGATACTGTTGTTCTTCCTATGTGGTTGCAATCCCCTTCAGTTACTTAACTCCTTTCTCTAATTCCATTATCTGATCCTCTGTGATAAGGCCAATGGTTGGCTGTGAGCTTCCGTATCTGTTTTTGTCAGGCTCTGGCAGAGTCTCTCAGGAGACAGCAATATCAGGCTCTTGTCAGCATGCAAAATATCATCTGTATTTAGTGAAGGTATATGATATAGATCCCAAGGTGAGGAAGTCTATGGACGGCCATTCCTTCAGTCTCTGCCCAAAACATTGTCTACATATCTGCTCCTTTGAGTATTGTGTTCCCCTTTCTAAGAAGGATTGATGCACCCACAATTTAGTCTTCCTTGTTCTTTAGCTTCATGTGATCTGTGAACTGTATATGGACTATTCCTAGATTTGGGGCTAATATTCACTTATCAGTTAGTGCATACCATGTTTGTTATTTGTGTTTCGGTTACCTCACAAAGAATGATAATCTCTAGTTCCACCCATTTGTCTAAGAATTTCATGAAGTCATTGTTTTTAATAGCTGAAGAGTACTCCATTGAGTAACTGTACCACAATTTCTGTATCCATTCCTATCTTGAAAGACATCTAGGTTCTTTCCAGGCTCTGGCTATTATAAATAAGGCATCTATAAACATATTAGAGCATGCATTCTTGTTGTATGTTGTGTTCATTGGAGAATATTTTGGGTATGTGCTAAGGAGTGGTTTAGCTGGTCCACAGGTAATATTATGTCCAATTTTCTGAGAAACTACCATACTAATTTCCAGAATGTTTAGACCAGCTTGCTATACCACCAACAATGGAGGAGTGTTCTGTAGGAAGCCGCTACCGCCGAAGTGCCGGCGGCAAGACCAATCGCCATTACAAGATGGTGCTGACATCTGCTTCCCATCCCAATAAACAAGCTGTTGCGCATGTGCGGGAAGTGAGCACACGCCAAGTCACAGCCCATCCCGGGGCGTTTTGGCGGGCAACGAGTAAGCAGCCAATCAGAAATGAACATGCCGCTCCAAGGGTATATAAACAGTGCCTTTTCGGGGCCCGGGATCTTCCTCCTTTCATTAACAATAAAGGTTTGCTGCGGAAGGATCCTGGTGTCCGCGTGCCTCTTGCTGGCAAGACCATTGTGCAGTGCACAGCTGGTGCCGAAACCCAGGAAATTCACCATCGCCGGTGCCGAGGAGACCCTCCGCTCGTGGAGTGGATTCAGAACCGCAGGACAAAGGTAAGCTCTGAGAGGCATGTTTGGCCTTGATCTATTTCGTGTCCCTCCCTAGGCAGCACTCCTTCTCTTCCTTCTGGTTTTGCAGGATGAGAAAAGCCGCTCGACCGTAACGGTGGGCCAGGGAGTGTTAGACGAATTGCAGGACAGCAGGTCAGAAACAGAGCAGGATAAGAGCTTAGGAGCTCAGGAAAAAAAGGGAGCTCAGAAAGAAAAAGGAAAAAAAGGCATGCCTAAGAAAACAGACCCTTCCAAAGATGTTCAGTCAGTGGTAGTGAGAGATAAGGGAAAAGACACCCTGGGAGAGAGACGTAGAAAAGTAGAAAAGGCCCTGGAAAAGAAATCTCTTTATCCGGTAAAGAAGCTGGAGGCCTCGGGGCTTGGTGGCTTTGAGTCGGAGGAGCTAAATTCCTCTGAGGGAAAACTAAGAAAGCAGGGTACTGAGGTGTTACAATAGCTGCCTGCTACATCTCCAATGAACGAGATGAAAAGTTACATCTTGAATATGAGAGAGAGAGAAAGGGTTTTAGAAAAACAGTTGTCCTCTCTCTGAGCTGTGTCAGCAAAAAGGAATGAAAAGGCTATTTCAGAGCTCATCTAGAAAAAGAAAGAAATTCGGGAGACGTCCTGAATTTCTCTTTATTTGGCTCTTAGATGTCCTTCTTTGTTGTCTGTCCTTGGCGCGCCAATGTCCACGTGTGTCGATTGTTTGTTTTTTGTTTCGTTGTCTAAGTGTATGTTCTATGTTGCATGTTCAAAAGACAAAAACGGTTACATATCCAACTCTTGGGCTAGTTAACATTGTTTTAAAGGCAGTCTTAATATACACAGCAGAGGCTGATAAGCTACCCTACACCTGTAGCTAAGAGTTGAGCTGAGCTGAAAAAGTCTTTCCAGGAATTGAGGTTGGCATAAGCTGCTTTTAAAAGAGACCAGTAGCTTTTTGCGTTTTATAAGGAAGCTAAGAGTTGTTTTGTCCTAGAAAAATCTCTGTGACAAGGTGCTTTTCTCTTGAAATTACAGCTAGAAAAGGCAACAAATTTTGTTTGGTCTAAATATATAAGATACATAGCCACTTCATTGTTGTTTCTGATTGGTTTTAAAAGTATAAAAATGTTCTACATGTCTTGGTTATAGATTATTGGCTTAAATTATTGGGTGTGATTAGAAATTCACAACTTTGGTAACAGAAAGTTGGCGTAAAACTAACTCAGAGTTATAGTCATTCAGAAACCAGATGTATAAAAAATAAGATTTTAAAACAATATCTCTTAAATGAGATATTAAAAGCTGCTTCATACACTCATATAAGAATTGGCAGCAAAACTTTGTAACACAAAGGACATCTACTTGGTGTTGATTTTAGAAAAAATAGATTGTTTACATTGCTTCTGGTTTTGCTTCTCAAAATTATGGTTATACTCTCATGTTGTAAAAGAAACTCAAAATTTAGTTAAACTGCCAGTATTCTATTGGCTACAGTTGGCAGTTCTAATCTTGAGTTTAAGATTTTTTGATTCGCCCATGTTTATAGAAAAGGAGACAGCAGGTAGAGTTAAATAAAAATATTTAAAACAAGTTGTGATACAGTGCTGGCCTGCTAGAGATTAAGAACATTTACATTTAAATTAAGACAATGCAGACTGGGATCTTAACATGCTTGTAGGAGAAGGTCAGTGTGATGCTAATCAGGTTGAACTGCCTACACAGCTCTCAGACCATACAAGCAAAGACAGACTTAGATACATTCGTCTTTGCGATGAAATTGCACCCTCATACAATCAGAGTCTGGCCATAACTTGCACAGAACTGTAAAGATAAAAGATGTTTTAGATGTAGAAATTTAGATAGTTTTTAAAAATTACTGTCCCAAGAACAAAGGCTTGAGCAACACTCAGGTGACCAAGGTTACATGACAAACTTGTCCTTGGTGCAGGAAGGATAATCTTTGGGCCAGGCCTCAGGATATAGGCCAAGATTAAAAACATTTACATTTAAATTAAGGCTATATACAGAGTGGGCGAGGCAGGAGCTTGTATTTCAGACATTCCTTTTGTCCTGACCTGCCTCTAGAAGGGTGTTTTCTAGAATTTGTTTATTGCCTTGTTTGTTCCTTAGGGAGGTGTCAGCCTCAGACTCAAAAGAAATTCAAAACAGCTTATGGGCCAGGAGTTAGAGATAATGATCATGCTGGAGGAATTAAAATTGTGCCTGTTTCCCTCCATGGCATTATAGCTGTGCCTGTTAACAAACGAATTGCTCTAGAGTAAGAGAAGACAAGATTGGCTTTCATCTGATACTCTCACTCAGCTAAAAAGAGTTGGTTATTCAATTAATCCAAAAGCAAAGTTCAAATTTAAGATTTATGAAACTAATGGGGCATTACAGCCTGTCTTGCCTACTTCAGTTGCCATTCTAGTAAATACATATAGAATTATTATAGATTTAATAGATTGTTTTTATTGTTCCTTTACATCCTGGTTAAGGTGGTGAGGTTTAAATTCAGTGAATTTACTAGTGATTTTTGAGAGCCAATGAAGTGATATCATTAAAAAAGTTTTGTCTCAGAATTATTAATGGCATTAAAAATTTGTTGTTTCTTTAATACAAAAGTTAAACATTTAAATCTCTCAGTGTATATTTTCATTTTCTTGAATTTTCCCCTGCTTCAGCACAAATAATTAAATTATGTGCTGTAACCACTGTTTGAAATGATGAAAAATCAAGCTTTCAATTGGTACACTCATAGCCAGTATATGGCTCATGGTTTGTAACTACTTAAAATTGTTGCCTTTTTAGACATTGCTAATTCTCAAATTTTACAGTTATTTATACAAACACAGTTTAATTTAACCAGCTTACACTTCTCAAAAGTTTGGACAATTTTGTCGACAAATGGAGGTGACCCATCTGACGGGTCTCCCTTATAACCCTCAAGGACAAGCCATTATAGAACGGGTTCATCGCACTCTTAAATCTTATCTAATAAAACAAAAAGTGGGAGTCGAGGAGGCTCTACCCTCAGTGCCACAAGTCACCATTTCTATAGCACCTTTTAACCTTAATTTTTAAAATCTGGACAGTCAAGGCCACACGGCAGCTGACTGTCATTGCTTAGAGCCTGATAGGCCAAAGGAGATGGTCAAATGGAAGGATGTCTTGGCGGGACAATGGAAAGGCCCGGATCCTAGTTTGATAAGATCCAGGGGAGCGGTTTGTGTTTTTCCGCAGGAAGAAGACAATCCATTTTGGCTACCAGAGCGACTGACGTGACTACTATCTGAAGATGACCCCCCAAAAGACTCATATGCAGATCCTTATTTGGATCCTCCAGCTTTGGGTTCCTAGTATTTTTGTTTATTTTATCAAATTCCACCTTTAAGAATTGTACTAATGAAACCTGCTGGATGTCCCAGTGTTGGAGTTCTGAAAGATTCACTCGCGCTATGGTTTCCAGAGTCCCGCGATGGGTTCCTGTCCCCGTGGAGACTCCTTTCACTTTGTCATTATTTAGGCAAAAAAGAGATTTTGGTATAACTACAGCCATAGTGACGGCGATATCAGTTAGTGCCATTGCCGCCACTGCCACTGGGATTGCTATGTCAACTTCTGTTCAGAGGGACACTGCCCTAAACCAATTGTCAGCCACGGTGGCGGAGGCTGTTAACCTTCAAACCTCTGCCAGCGCCCAACTAAAAGGTGGGCTAATGATCTTTAATCAACGCCTTGATTTAGTGGAAGAGAGATTGGATATCCTCTTTCAATTAGCCCAATTGGGATGTGAGAGAAAACTGGGTACACTTTGCATCACCAGTGTACAGTATGAAAATTTTACCCGAGCAGCTAACTTGTCCAGACGTTTGTCTCTCTACCTTGCAGGAAATTGGTCTGAAGGATTTGAGGAGACGCTCGAGGAGCTGAGGACAGCAGTGGTAGCTATCAACTCGACACGAGTGGATCTATCATTGACTGAAGGACTCTCCTCCTGAATTTCTTCAGCCTTTTCCTCCTTTAAAGAGTGGGTGGGGGTAGGCCTGTTTGGTACAGCCCTATGTTGTGGATCAGTGTTCATGTTATTGTTGGTCTGCAAACTCAAAGCTCAACACAGACGTGACAAGGTGGCAATCACTCAAGCGTTTGCAGCAGTAGAACAAGGCTGATCTCCCGAGATTTGGTTATCCATGTTGTGTAAATAATGACACTTGGGTTCTCGGCCACTATACCCCAAGGGCTTTTGGTGAAGACATCCTATGAAGCCTCAAACATATCTGTACAGAGTCCCTGCCCACTAAGGTGTTCGTTCCACGAATAGTAGGACTGGTAAGTCAATGACGGAGCGGACGGATAAGCCTTGGCCACCTAAGACAGGGCAGCCCTGGGTGGGGAGGCTGACCCAGTGACTGGTAAGACTTTGAGCACCGCCCTCCAAAGAGGCTCAGACCTGCCGTGAGACCCCCAAATATGGGAGTTATGAAACCTTCCCAGGGATCTCAACTACCACCCTCTGCAATAAAACAAAAAGGGGGAGGTGTAGGAAGCCGCTACCGCCGTAGCGCCAGAGGCGAGACCAATCGCCATTACAAGATGGCGCTGACATCCGCTGCCCATCCCGATAAACAAGCTGTTGCGCATGTGCGGGAAGTGAGCGTGCGCCAAGTCACAGCCCATCCTGGGGCGTTTTGGCGGGCAACGAGTAAGCAGCCAATCAGGAATGAACACGCCGCTCCAAGGGTATATAAACAGTGCATTTTCGGGGCCCGTGTTCTTCCTCCTTTCATTAACAATAAAGGTTTGGTGCAGAAGGATCCTGGTGTCTGCGTGCGTCTTGCTGGCGAGACCATTGTGTGGTGCACAGTGTTCCTCTTTTTCCACATCCTCATCAGAATCTGCTGTCATCTGAGTTTTTTATCTTAGCCATTCTGACAGTTTTGAGGTGGGATCTCAGGGTTGTTTGGATTTGCATTTCCCTGATGACTAAAGATGCTGTACATTTTTTTAGGTACTTCTCAGCCATTCAATATTCCTAAGTTAAAATGTCAGGTTTAGCTCTGTAGCCCATTTTTAAAAAGGTTATTTGATTCTCAGGAGTCTAACTTCTGGAGTTCTTTGTATATAATGGATATTAGCCCTCTGTCAGACATAGGGTTGGTAAAAATCATTTCCCAATCTGTTGGTTTTTGATTTGTCTTATTGATAGTGTCCTTTAACTTACAGAACCGTTGCAATTTAATCAGATCCCATTTGTCTATTGTTAATCTTAGAGGATAAGCCTTTGTTGTTCTCTTCAAGAAATTTTCCCCTCTGACCATGTTTCCAACGATCTTCCTCACTTTCTCCTCTATTAGTTTCAGTGTATCTGATTTTATGTGGAGGTCCTTGATCCACATGCATTTGAGCTTTGTACAAGGAGAAAAGTATTGACTGATTGTTCTTTTTCTTTACATCCTTGCCAGCATATGCTATTACCTGAGTTTTTAATCTTAGCCATTGTGAATAGTGTGAGGCAGAATCTAGGGGTTTTTTTGATTTCAGGTCTCTATGATGTTATGTTAGCAAGAGATAAAGTTGGGGCAGGATCTGGATTTGAAAAACGTGTTAGCACATGTATTAAGGCTCTTTTAATTGTCAAGTTAAAAATATTTTGTTTCTTCTTACAGTATTTAATGTAAGGTGCATTCATTGTACACTTTATAATTGTGTTTTTATTTTGATGGACATTGCATTCAATCTGTAGATTGTTTTTTACAAGATAGCCATTTTTACTATATTAATCCTGCCAATCCATGACCATGAGAGATTTTTACATTTTGGGACATTTTCAATTTCTTTCTTGCCTCTTGCCATGTGATTATCTCTAGTGCTATTGTCCCTTGCTGTGATGACTGGAGGCTATCTATTCTGTGATCCTAGTTGTGTCAGAACTCCTCAGAATCCAGCTGCCTCTGTGATCCTGTGATTCTGATTCTGTGTTCCTGAGATAATGGGTATGTCAGAGCTCCAGGTATGTCAAGCTGCTTCTGGGATTCTGAAATCCTGGTGTGACCAAGATTCTGACATCCTGTGATCTTGTGCATGCTAGAGCATCTATAATCCTGGGTGTTTTAGAGTGCCTGGGATTCAATTATCCTCTTAGTGTTGTGGGATTAGGTACAGAACTAGCACTCAAGGTCTGCTCAGGGCACCTGATGAGACAGTAAGGAACCTGTGCCACTGGCCAGGGAAAAATTCCTGCATCCCTGAGTCCTACTGGTTCCAGTTACTCCAGGTTTGGGGCCAATGTTGTAGACTCCTGACCTTTGATCCTGGGCATGTTAGAGCACCTGTGAGTTGTGCTTCCTCTGGGTGTTGTGGGACTCAGTGCAGAGATAGCAACCAAGGTCTGTTCAGGGCATTGGATCAGATTGGAAGTAGGGTAAACAGAATTCTTAACTGTGGAATCTTGAATGGTTGAGAAATGCTTAAAGAAATGTTCAAAGTCCTTAGTTATCTTAGAAATACAAATCCAAAATACCTTTAGATTCCACCTTTCACCAAGCAGAATTGCTAAGATGAAAACACGTGTGAGTACAGATACTTGAAAGGATGTGTAGAAAGAGAAAATTCACTCTACCATTGCAGGTGAGCTTGCAAGCTGGGACAACCACTTTTTAAAATCGTCTTGGATGTTACTCAGAAAATTGGAAATAGTTCTGACTGAAGACACAGATAAACAACTCCTTGGCATATACCCAAAAGATGTTCCACCATATCAGAAGAACAAAATATCTACTATATTAAAAGTAGCCTAATTTCTAATGGCCTTGAGCTTGAAAGAACACAAAATTTACTCAGCAGAAAAACAGATAAAAAATGGGGAACATTTACACAACGTAATATTACTCAGCTATTAAAAAAAAGGCACATCACAATTTAACAAGCAAATGGATGGAACTGGAAAATATCCTGAGTGTGGTAACTGAGACCCAAAAATACATACATGGTATGTACTCAGTGATAAGTCAATATTAGTTAAAAAAGCTCAGAATACCCAGGATACAACTCCCAGATGAAATTTAACAAGAAGGAAGGCCAAAGTATGGATCTTTCCATCCCACTTATAAGATGAGACAAAATAATCATGGGAGGAAGAGGAAGGGAAGAACCTTGGTGAAAGAGGCTAGGAGGAGGCAAAATAGGGAGAAGGATCAGATATTTTTGGATATAGGAGACAAGGGGGAGGCCAGAGGGACAGGAGAAAGAATAAATATTTGTAGCTGTGTGGACTTTCAAACAGGGAGAACCACTAGGAAGAACAAGAGAGCAGGAATACAAGAGGCTGAGTTCCCAATTGGCATGACATTACCAGAAATACCCAACTGTGGTGAGATAGAATCTGATGAGACCACCTCCACTTCTTAGAGATGGCCCACAGTTGAAAGATGGAGCCACACACCATATCTCAAAATTTTGAACTTGAAATTGTCCATGTCTAAAGGAAATGTAGGGATAAAAATGGAGAAGAGACTGAAAGAAATGCCATCCAGAATCCACTCCACTTTAGGATTCATCCCATGTACAGACACCAAAGGCCAAACACTATTGCTGAGACCATGAAGTGTTTACAGAGTAGTGCTTGCATCACTGTCCTCTTAGAGGCTTCTGCCAACATCATCTGAGTAAGACAGGAGCAGATACTCACAGGCATCCATTGAACTGAGCCTGGGGACCCTAGTAGAAGAGTTAGGGGAAGGACTGAACAAGATGAAGAAGTCTGCAACCCCATAAGGATTTACAAGAGTATTAATTATTCAGAACCGTCAGGACTACCAGGGGCAATGTCACCAAACAAAGAGCAAAATGGACACAACTATTACTCTTGCTACATATCTAGAAGATGACTGCCTCATCTGGCCTCAGTAGGAGAAGATGTGCTTGGTCCTGTAGAGGTTTGACATCCCCCCCTAAGAAAAGGAGGATGTTAGAGGGGTGTGGTGATGTCACATTGACAACCTTGATTAAATAGATACAAAAACAAAAATTTAGACAATAATAACAACAGGGTCGCGGTTATATAGAAGGTCATTTCTCTTATTACAACTTCTTACTGTCAGATGTGAGAGAGTCAGAAGTGTCCGTTTAGATGATACTATAACCATAATAACAAAAATCACTATTTCGTATCAGGAATTCATTGTGTCTAATTCTGTTATCAGGAGTTGAAATGCATAATCATTTTGTGGCTTTCTTTAACATCAGAACCAAAACAAAACATATGTCTTTCATGTAGTTAGAAAATTCCCAATTTGACTCTCTGGAGATATGAAAAACAAAATGACCAAATGCAACACGGGAGGAGAGCCTTTACTTGGGTACTGCCACTCTCCACATTGAATTATCATGGAAAATTGGAAAGAATCCAAACTGAGAGCTGAATCAGAAATCTTTTTACTGATTTGTTTCACTTGGATTGTTTAAGCATTTTTGAAGACTCTTAATTTATACATTATATCCTTGTAGGACTAGGAATACATGCTATAATGAATATTTCTGACAATTGAGTAAATCATATTGTTTTGTGGATGAAAGGGCAGAAGTACCCAAGCCCTTTGAGAACCAGATGAATGTAAATGAGTCCTAGATATTGGACAATAAATTGTTTAAAATGCTATAGATAGCTATTGGTTTGATTTGATTTTAATTGTGATCTCATTCTTCCTTCTTGTCTAAGATGGTATTTAATTTTATTTTATTGAAATCTGCAAATGAGTGAGATGGAATCTGAGGTGGTTTTAATTATGCTAAGGGGATAAACTTTCAAATGGTTGAATGTTTTGATACTAAAGTAATTTTAAATTTATATACTAACTTTTATTGTTATTCCCTTGCAGTGCTTAGCCACGCAGCCTAAGCAAGAATTCAGATCGCCTGTCAGAGGGGGGTCTAGGGGCAGAATTCCCCTCTTTTAGGTTGGCTGGAGATTGGTTTTGGGAACACCCTGGATAAAGAAATAACCTCATCTTGGGGCTCGTGGTCCTCTACAGCTAACTTATATTAACGTATCTGAATATTTTTTGCTACCAAATTATTTATCTGTTGTTTCACAGAGTTATTCAGCCTATTTGAGGTCCAGGGACCAGAAGAAATATGAAAAAAGAACCCAAATAATGGTCCCAAGATGAGAGGCAGTAGGGTTGACAACCCTGGAGAGGCTGACAACCAATTCTTTTACCAGCACTCGTCTTTCTCGTTCTCTCTCTGACTTTTTTCAGGGCCTTCTCTGACCTTTTTCATGCTCTCTTTAACTAACCCTGTCTTGTCTATGTAAAAGCAACATTCTTCTTTAAGGGATGTACACTGTCAAGAGCTGTACACAGCCCTTTCTATTATAATGGAGTAAATCAAGTCCAATAAGTATCTTTGAGATTTTTGGAGGTCTCTTCAGACAGCGAAACGAGGAATTTCTTCAGATTAGTGATGTCAATCTCTAGCTGTTTGATGTTCTTCTCAATGGCCCTTCAAAGGTTTGAGTAGTATAAGTTCGGAGGCCAGCATCTGGATTAGAACTTCTAACAGCAGACATCACAGTTCTGGGTTCCCTGAGGGACAAGCCTGACTGCATAGGGGTTGATGTCAAAAGTATCCTCTCTCCAGGAAAAAGACATAGGGACAGGTATGATCCTCATGCCTCACTGGACAGCAACACGGGAACCAGAGCCATTACAAGGTCCCCTTCAATTACTAGAGGTCAGGCCTCAATCTCCACCTTCGCAAGATTAGATTCACCACAGCCTGTCTATACTTAGAGAAGGAAGGTGATGTCAGGGGCATCCCTGCTTACACACTGAAGACCTAAAATCAGCCATAGGCCTAAAATCAGCAATAGGCCTGTCATACATGTATACTAACACCAAGTCGTGGATCTCCGTGGAAAAACACTGAAACAGATTGGTATAAGCTATTGTAAACAGGAAGTTTTTGTGACAATTCACCAGCCTGAGTAGTCATAGAAGTTGTAAATAGGTAGACTTGGCAGATAATACCAACTTAGATAAGGACAAGTGAATCATAGGCAGAGTCATAGTGACCTGTCCCTTGAACCCTCACCCAGCAGATACCCTGTTCTGAAAGATATCTGTACTCCCCTTGAACACCCACTCTCCAGTGTCATCCCCTTCCCCATATCCTGCCTTTTTGTGTTTATAACCCCTGTGTGAATGAGTATAAATTACAACTTGAAAAAAGTAAATTATATATAAAAAATAAATTAAAATAAATTTATATACTATACATTGCAGAGAGCCACGGCAAGCGGTGATGGCACTCGCCATTACAAGATGGCGCTGGTATCCGGTGCTGCCACAAGTACAAATGGACTGCGCATGTGCATGTGGTGAAAGCGCGCCAAGTCATGGCCCATCCTGGGGTGTAATATGTGTTCCTGAGCAAGCAGCCAATCAGATATGAACACGCCGCTCCAGGGGTGTATAAGCAGTGCCTTTTCGGGGCCCGGGGTCTTCCTCTTCACATCGCAATAAAAATTTGCTGCAGAAGGATCCTGGTGTCCGCGTGCGTTCTTGCTGGCGAGACGATTATACGCGGGTCACAGCTGGTGCCGAAACCCAGAAAACTCACCATCGTCGGTGCCGAGGAGACCCTCTGCTCGCGGAGAGGATTCAGAACTGCAGGACAAAGGTAAGCTCTGAGAGGCATGTTTGGTCTTGATCTATCTTGTCTCCCTCCCCAATTGGCAGGAACTCTAGAAGCTCTCGCTATTGTGCTAGCGGCGCTCGTTCTCTTCCTTCTGGTTTTGCAGGATGAGAAATGCCGCTTGACTGTAGCGGCAGGCCAGGGAGTGCTAGAGGAGTTGCAAGACAGCATGTCAGAAACGGAGCGGGATAAACGGTTGGGAGCTCACAAAGAAAAATGAAAAAGCATGCCTAAGAAAAAAGATCCTTCCAAAGACGCACAGTCCGCGGAAGCAAAAGATAAGGGAAAGGACGCCCTGGGAGAGGGACATAGGAAAGGAGAAAAGGCCCCGGAAAAGAAACCTCTTTATCCGATAAAAGAACTGGAGGCCTCGGGGCTTGGTGGCTCTGAGTTGGAGGATCTAACTTCCTCTGAGGGGGAGGACATAGACGAAGAGACAGCCCACTATGAGGAGGAAAGATACCATCCAGATGAGTGGCCACCGCCGCGAAATCGAAAGCAAAGGAAAACGGGAGATAGGAGCCTCGGGGCCTGTCGCGCCCTCCCAACCTATTGTTCCCGGCGCACTTCCGCCTTATGCGGACAAGTGCTGTTCAGACTCCTTCCTTTCAAAGGGAGACAAAAGAAGGATGTTACAAGCCTTTCCGGTATTTGAGGACACGGTGGGAGGCCATATCCATGCACCTGTAGAGTATGCCCCTATCAAAGAACTTGCTGAATCGGTTAACAAATATGGAGTTGATGCTAATTTTACAGTCATGCAGCTTGAGAGACTCGCCACTATGGCGATGACCCTGAATGATTGGCAAAATACAGTAAAAGCTGCTCTCCCTGATATGGGACAGTATATGGAATGGAAAGCTTTATGGCATGATGCTTCTCAAGCACAGGCAAGGGCCAATGCTAATGCGGAAGGCAACCAGAGACAGTGGACTTTCGAATTATTAACAGGGCAAGGACAGTATGTTGCCGACCAGACAAACTATGATTGGGGAGCATCCGGCCAGATCTCCGCTGCTGCTACTAAAGCATGGAAAGCCCTCTCTAAGAAGCGGGAGGCTGGGGGAAATTTAATGAAAATATTGCAAGCCCCCCAGGAGTCATTCTCAGACTTTGTGGCTAGAATGACAGAAGGAGCAGGCAGAATTTTTGGAGACCCAGAGCGAGTTAAACCACTGATAGAACAACTGGTGTATGAAAATGCCTCGCCAGAATGCAAGACAGTTATTACCCCTAGAAGAAGCAAAGGGCTGACAGATTGGATAAAGGTCTGCCGAGGACTTGGAGGCCCACTGATCAATGCTGGCCTTGCAGCAGCTATTTTGCAAAGCCAGAACTGCTCAAGTCCTGGCGGCTGTAAAGTATGCTATAACTGTGGCAAACTGGGTCATTTGAAAGGAGAATGTTGTACTCCCATGCAAAGGAGAACCCCTGGGCTATGCACTAAATGCAGGAAGGGCTATCATTGGGCCAACGAATGTTGCTCGGTTAGGGACATTCAAGGAAAAATTATTCAGCATGATCCCTCCCCAGCAGGAAGAGATGAAGGCACTCCAAAAAATGGGTATCAGGGCCCCAGGTCCCAGGGTCCCCAAAAATATGGGACACAAGCCTGCAACCGGGGGACACCTCTAGCTGCAGAGCTACAAGAGGCTCCGCAGGGTTGGACCTCCGTTCCACCTCCCAATTCTTACTAATGCCACATGAGGGCGTGCAACCTGTCCCAGTTGATTTTAAAGGTCCCCTGCCTGAGGGAAGTGTCGGCCTTATTTTAGGTCGCTCCTCTCTTACCTTGAAGGGGCTTGTGGTTCATCCTGGTGTGATAGACCAAGACTATACCGAGGAACTTCAAGTTCTCTGTCCTTGTCCACAAGGCATATTTTCTATCTCCCCTGGAGATAGGATTGCTCAAGTGGTTATTCTTCCAAGTTTGCATAATTGTTTCCCATCCACCGGGGTGCCTAGAGACGCCAACGGGCTTGGTTCTTCAGGAACTGACTTTGCTCATTTGGTAGTGGATCTCAAAACTAGACCCACTTTACAATTAACAATAGAAGGGAAGAGTTTTACAGGGATTTTAGACACAGGACCTGATAAAAGTATTATTTCCTCCAACTGGTGGCCTAAGGCATGGCCTGTTACACAATCATCCCTCTCCTTACAAGGGTTGGGATATGAGGCCAGCCCTGCAGTCAGTTCACTCTCCTTGACTTGGCAGACACCAGAGGGTCAGACAGGAAACTTTATACCTTATGTACTTCTTCTCCCCGTTAACCTCTGGGGAAGAGACATTTTGCAAGACTTGGGACTGACATTAA
Source organism: Grammomys surdaster (assembly GCF_004785775.1). NCBI lineage: Eukaryota > Metazoa > Chordata > Mammalia > Rodentia > Muridae > Grammomys > Grammomys surdaster. The sequence continues at coordinate 70,684 of NW_021604869.1, read as the reverse complement.
CTAATGAGTACTCTCAACAAGCTATTGATAATATGAAAAGGATGGGATATAAGGAAGGAAAAGGCCTTGGCAGAAAAGAACAAGGAAGGTTAAACCCAATTTCACAAGAAAGTAATACAGGAAGACAAGGTCTGGGTTTTCCCTAGTTGCCATTGAGGGCTCTATGCCCGTACCCTGGCTTACAGAGGAGGCCGTGTGGGTTCCTCAATGGCCCCTATACTCTGAGAAATTAGAAGCTGCTACAAGGCTGATTGAGGAACAAGCACAGCTTGGTCATTTAGAGCCTTCTACTTCTCCTTGGAATACCCCTATTTTTGTTATAAAAAAGAAATCAGGAAAATGGAGACTTCTCCATGATCTAAGGGCCATTAATGTGCAGATGTGGCTGTTTGGCTCAGTGCAACGAGGCCTACCTCTGCTCTCTGCTTTACCTAAGCAGTGGAGGATAATAATTATAGACATTAAGGATTGTTTTTTCTCCATTCCCCTACACCCGCAATATAGGCAAACATTTGCATTCACCTTACCTGCTGTTAATCACCTTGAACCAGAAAAGAGATACCATTGGAAAGTTTTGCCTCAAGGCATGGCCAATAGTCCTACTATGTGTCAACTGTATGTACAAATGGCCCTTGAACCCGTTAGGAAACAATTTCCTTCCCTGCTCTTGGTTCATTTTATGGATGATATTCTTATCTGCCATAAAGAATTGAGCATTTTGCAGAACTCGTACTCTTTATTAATTGCTACATTAGGACAGCAGGGTCTGCATATTGCCACAGAGAAGGTTCAAATTTCAGAAATTGGTTCCTTTTTAGGGACAGTTATTTACCCTGAGAAAATCGTTCCTCAAAAATTAGAAATTCGCAGAGATCATTTACATACCTTAAATGACTTTCAAAAATTGTTAGGTGATATAAATTGGTTAAGACCATTTTTGAAAATTCCCTCTGCTGAATTGAAACCTTTGTTTGACATCTTGGAAGGAGATTCTCACATTTCCTCTCCAAGAGCACTAACACCAGCTGCAAGCCGTGCCCTGCGAATGGTAGAGGATGCTTTGCAGGAGGCCCAGCTAAAACGCATTGATGAGACTAAAACTTTCAATTTATGTGTCTTTAAAACCAGACATTTACCAACTGCTGTGTTATGGCAGGACGGGCCCTTATTATGGATCCATTCTAATGCATCTCCTGCAAAGATTATTGAATGGTATCCAGATGCAGTCACTCAGCTTGCCCTTCGTGGGTTAAAAGCAGCTATTACCCATTTTGGAAGGGAACCTAAGGTTTTAATAGTGCCATATACTACATATCAGGTTCAAATATTAACTGCTACCTCTGATGTTTGGGCCGTGTTGGTCACCTCCTTTAATGGTCAAATAGATAATTACTATCCTAAACATCCCATTCTACAATTTGCCTTAACTCAAGCTATTGTATTTCCACATATCATATCTCAGAAGCCGCTCCCGGATGGAGTGGTTGTTTACACAGATGGGTCAAAAACAGGTGTGGGTGCCTATGTAGTTGATAATAAAGTCACTGCCAAACAGTACCATTAGACCTCACCTCAAGTTGTGGAATGCTTGGTAGTATTAGAGGTTCTTGAAACCTTTCCAGGCCCTTTAAATATTGTTTCAGATTCCTTTTATGTAGTAAATGCAGTTAAAGTCTTAGAAGTGGCTGGGCTAATTAGACCATCTAGTAGACTTGTGGAAGTTTTTCAAAAGATTCAATTTGCTTTATTTAATAGGAGATTCCCTGCTTTTATTGCACATATTAGGGCTCACTCAGGTCTACCAGGTCCAATGTCTCATGGGAATGACCTAGCGGACCGAGCCACAAAGTTGGTTGCTATCTCCCTATCCTCAAAATTGGATTTGGCCAAAGATTTTCATAAAAAATTTCATGTGACAGCAGAGACGTTACGTCGTCGGTTTGATATAACTAGAAAAGAAGCTAGAGATATAGTTACTCAATGTCAGAATTGCTGTCAATTTTTACCAGTGCCTCATGTAGAAATTAATCCACGAGGAATTTGGCCACTACAGATTTGGCAAATGGATGTTACTCACATCCCATCCTTTGGCAAATTGCAATATTTACATGTTTCCATTGATACTTGTTCCGGAATTATATTTGCTCCTCCATTGGCCAGAGAAAAGGCAGCCCATGTTATCCAACATTGCCTTGAGGCATGGAGTGCCTGGGGGAAGCCTAAAATTTTCAAGACTGATAATGGACCAGCTTACACTTCCCAAAGTTTGGACAATTTTGTCGCCAAATGGAAGTGACCCATCTGACGGGTCTCCCTTATAACCCTCAAGGACAAGGCATCATAGAACAGGCTCATCGCACTCTTAAGTCTTATCTAATAAAACAAAAAGGAGGAATCGAGGAGGCTCTACCTCAGTGCCACGAGTCACGGTTTCTACAGCACTTTTTACCCTTAATTTTTTAAATCTGGACAGTCAAGGCCACACTGCAGCTGGCCGTCACTGTTTAGAGCCTGACAGGCCAAAAGAGATGGTCAAATGGAAGGATGTCTTGACCGGACAATGGAAAGGCCCAGATCCTATTTTGATAAGATCCAGGGGAGTGGTTTGTGTTTTTCCGCAGGAAGAAGACAATCCATTTTGGCTACCAGAGTGACTGAAGTCACGACTCGCGATATTAGAAGATGACACCCAGGCGGACCCTCCAAACTCTGATGACAGCACTCGTGCTGATCCAAGGGATACAGGTTCCTAGTATATTGGGGGAACAATGATGCGCCATATTATCTGCCTTTCAAAAACCCATACCCGTCAGACATAATGCAGCTAATCTGTCCAGGAAATTGTCTCAATATCTTGCAGGAAATTGGTCAGAAAACTTCGATGAGACACTCAAAAAATTGAGAGTGGCTGTGGTGGCCATCAACTCAACGTGACTAGATTTGTCCCTGACTGAGGGACTCTCCTCCTGGATCTCTTCAGCTTTCTCTTTCTTTAAAGAGTGGGTGGGAGTAGGCCTGTTTGGTACAGCCCTATGTTGCGGATTAGTGTTCATGCTATGGTTGGTCTGCAAACTCAGAGTTCAACAAAAACATGACAAGGTCGTTATTACCCAAGCACTTACAGCCCTAGAACAAGGTTCATCTTCTGAAATTTGGTTATCCATGTTAAAGAAATAGCCAGTAGACAGATTCCTCCACCATTGCACCCCAAGGGATTTGCCTATTGCACTGGGTCGGTGAGGAGTCTTGGCCTGGCTGGTCCTTGTCTGTGTAGCTGTGGTACCTGAATTTGAGGCAAACAGCCCTTGCACCCCTGGGATATGGCTCCATTGCACAGGGACGGGTGTTTGCATCTCTCTCTGTTTCCCCTAGCCCTTGCACCCAGAGGACTTGTTTCCATTGCACCTGATAGGGTAAGGGAGACTGTTTTAAACTATCAGTCCTTGATCGCTTATTCCCCCAAGATGGAATTTGCTTGATCGGGCTTGAGTTTGAGTCATGATTGGTACCATGCTAGATAGGCCAAGGACAGTTCCATCTTAATAAAACAAAAAGGGAGAGATGCAGAGAGCCGTGGCGAGTGGTGACGGCACTTGCCATTACAAGATGGCGCTGGCATCTGGTGCTCCCGCAAGTACAAGTGGACTGCGCATGTGCATGTGGTGAAAGTGCGCCAAGTCACGGTCCATCCTGGGGCGTAATATGTGTTCCTGAGCAAGCAGCCAATCAGATATGAACACGCCGCTCCAGGGGTATATAAGCAGTGCCTTTTCGGGGCCCGGGGTCTTCCTCTTCACATCGCAATAAAAATTTGCTGCAGAAGGATCCTGGTGTCCGCGTGCGTTCTTGCTGGTGAGACGATTATATGCGGGTCACAATACATAACATGTGATTAGCAAGATTGTAGCCAGACTTTTGACTTCTTTAATGGGCTGGCTTTTTCTCTACTTCTCTTCTCCACCCTTAACTGGTCCAACTCCCCAAACTAGACAAGGGAAAAACAATATTAGAAAGTAGTGTGGTGTCCTTCCTCCCCTGCCTGGTCCTGTGGGCTGGGGCAGACACAGAGTTGGTCTGCTCCTGTCCTGTGGAGAT
>NW_021604869.1:0-66579 GCF_004785775.1 Grammomys surdaster | reverse complement strand
ACACAGAGTTGGTCTGCTCCTGTCCTGTGGAGATACTGACTCCTGAGGCATCTTAGAGGAGCCACTGCACTCAGAGCAGCCGAGGAGCCACTGTACTCAGAGCAGCTGACACTGAGTTGATCTACTCCTGTCCTGTGGAGATACTGACTCCTGAGTCATCCTAGAGGAGCCACTGCACTCAGAGCAGCAGACGCCAAGATTAGGATCATAAGACTACAGAGACATCTGGACTCTGAGGAGCTCTGCAACAAGCATGATAACTGGAAATACAGACTCCAGTCTTCCACAGTGAGGGCAGGCAACACTAGAGTTAACCAGATGGCGAAAGGCAAGTGCAAGAACATAAGCAACAGAAACCAAAGTTTCTTGGCATCATCAGTACACAGTTCTCCCAATATAGCAAGCCCTGAACACCCCATCACACCTGAAAAGCAGGATTCAGAATTAAAATCACTTCTCATGATGATGATAGAGGATTATAAGAAGGAATTAAGTAACTCCCTTAAAGAAATAGAGGACAGTACAAGTAAACAGATAGAAGCCCTTAAAGAGGAATCACAGAAATCCCTTAAGGAAATGCAAGAAAACACAAAGAAGGAGTTAAACAAAAACATTCAGGATCTGAAAATGGAAATAGAAACAATAAAGAAAGCTCAAAGGGAGACAACCATGGAAATAGAAAACTTAAGAAAGAGATCAGGAGTCATAGACACAAGCATCACCAACCGAATACAAGAGATAGAAGAGAGAATCTCAAATGCAGAAGATACGGTGGAAAATATTGACACAGTTGTCAAAGAAAATGAAAAACGCAAAAAACTCCTAACTCAAAACATCCAGGAAATCCAGGACACAATGAGAAGACCAAACCTAAGGATAATAGGTATAGATGAGAATGAAGATTCCCAACTTAAAGGGCCAGTAAATATCTTCAACAAAATTATTGAGGAGAACTTCCCTAACCTAAAGAACAAGATGCCCATAAACATACAAGAAGCCTACAGAACACCAAATAGAATAGACCAGAAAAGAAATACCTCCCGTCACATAATAATCAAAACATCAGATGCACAAAACAAAGAAAAAATACTAAAAGCAGTAAGGGAAAAAGGTCAAGTAACATACAAAGGCAGACCTATAAGAATTACACCAGACTTCTCACCAGAGACTATAAAAGCCAGAAGAGCCTGGACAGACATCATACAGATCCTAAGAGAACACAATTGCCAGCCCAGATTAGTATACCCAGCAAAACTCTCAGTCACTATAGATGGTGAAACCAAGATATTCCATGACAAAACCAAATTTGCACAATATCTTCCCACAAACCCAGCACTTCAAAGGATAATTGATGGAAAACACCAACACAAGGAGGGAAACTACAACCTAGAAAAAGCAAGGAAGCAATCTTCCAACAACCCCAAAAGAAGATAACTATACAAACATAACTTTACCTCTAATAGCAAAAATAACAGGAAGCCACAATCATTTTTCCTTAATATCTCAACATCAATGGTCTCAATTCCCCAATAAAAAGACACAGACTATCAGACTGGATACACAAAAAAGACCCAGAATTTTGCTGCATACAAGAAACGCACCTCAGTGACAAAGACAGACACTACCTCAGAATAAAAGGGTGGAAAACAATTTTCCAAGCCAATGGTCCCAAGAAACAAGCTGGAGTAGCCATTTGAATATCAAATAAAATCGACTTTCATACAAAATCAATCAAAAAAGATAAGGAAAGACACTTCATACTCATCAAAGGAAAAATCTACCAAGGTGAACTCTCAATTCTGAACATCTATGCTCCAAATGCAAGGGCAACTACATACATCAAAGAAACTTTACTAAAGCTCAAAACACACATTACAGCTCACACAATAATAGTGGGGGATTTCAACACCCCACTCTCAGCAATGGACAGATCATGGAAACAGAAACTAAACCGAGACACTTTGACATTAACAGAAGTTATGAACCAAATGGCCTTAACAGACATCTATAGAACATTTCATCTTAAACAAAAGAATATACCTTTTCCTCAGCACCTCATGGTACCTTCTCCAAAATAGACCATATAATTGGTCACAAAGCAGGCCTCTACAGATACAAAAAGATTGAAATAATCCCTTGCATCTTATCAGATCACCACGGAATAAGACTGGTCTTTAATAATGACAAAACCAATGGAAAACCCACGTGCACATGGAAACTGAACAACTCTCTACTCAATGATGACTTGCTCAAGGAAGAAATAAAGAAAGAAATTAAAGACTTTTTAGAATTCAATGAAAATGCGGACACATCATACCAAAACTTGAGGGACTCCATGAAGGCAGTGCTAAGAGGAAATCTCATATCTCTAAGTGCCTACAAAAAGAAACTGGAAAGAGCACACACTAACAACTTGACTGCACAACTAAAAGCTCTAGAACAAAAAGAAGCAAATACACCCAGGAGGAGTAGAAGGCAGGAAATAATCAAACTCAGGGCTGAAATCACCCAAATAGAAACAGAAAGAACAATACAAAATATCAATAAAACCAGGAGTTGGTTCTTGGAGAAAATCAATAAGATAGATGAACTGTTAGCCAGATTAACCAGAGGGCACAGAGACAGTATCCAAATTAATAAAATCAGAACTGAAAAGGGAGACATAACAACAGAAACTGAAGATATTAAAAAAATCATCAGATCCTACTACAAAGGCCTATACTCAACAAAACTGGAAAACCTGGAAGAAATGGACAATTTCCTAGACAGATACCAGGTCCCAAAGTTAAACCAGGAGCAGATAAACCATCTAAATAGTACCATAACCCCTCATGAAATAGCAGCAGTCATTAAAAGTCTCCCCACTAAAAAAAGCCCAGGACCAGATGGTTTTAGTACTGAATTTTATCAGACCTTCAAGGAAGACCTAATACCAATTCTCTTGAAACTATTCCACAAAATAGAAACAGAAGGAACACTACCCAATTCGTTCTATGAAGCTACAATTACACTCATACCCAAACTCCACAAGGACCCGACAAAGAAAGAGAACTTCAGACCAATCACCGTTATGAACATCGATGCAAAAATACTCAATAAAATTCTAGCAAACCGAATCCAAGAACACATCAAAACAATCATCCATCATGATCAAGTAGTTTTTATCCCAGGAATGCAGGGATGGTTCAATATTCGGAAATCCATCAATGTAATCCACTATATAAACAAACTCAAATTAAAAAACCACATGATCATCTCACTAGATGCTGAGAAAACATTTGATAAAATTCAACATCCCTTCATGATAAAAGTCTTGGAAAGATCAGGAATTCAAGGCCCATACCTAAACATAGTAAAAGCAATTTACAGCAAACCAGTAGCCAACATCAAGCTAAATGGAGAGAAAATTGAAGCAATCCCACTAACATCAGGGACTAGACAAGGCTGCCCACTCTCCCCCTACCTATTCAATATAGTATTGGAAGTCCTAGCCAGAGCAATTAGACAACAAAAAGAAGTCAAAGGGATACAAATAGGAAAGGAAGAAGTCAAAATATCGCTATTTGCAGATGATATGACAGTATACTTAAGTGACCCCCAAACTTCCACCAGAGAACTCCTAAACCTGATAAACAACTTCAGCAAAGTGGCTGGTTATAAAATCAATTCAAACAAATCAGTAGCCTTCCTCTACATGAAAGATAAACAGACTGAAAAAGAAATTAGGGAAATGACACCCTTCACAATAGTTGCAAATAATATGAAATACCTTGGTGTGAATCTAACCAAGCAAGTGAAAGACCTGTACGACAAGAACTTCAAGTCCCTGAAGAAAGAAATCGAAGAAGATCTCGGAAGTTGGAAAGATCTCCCATGCTCATGGATTGGCAGAATTAATATATTAAAAATGGCCATCTTGCCAAAAGCAGTCTACAGATTCAAAGCAATCCCCATTAAAATCCCAACTCAATTCTTCACAGAGTTAGAAAAGGAAATTCTCAAATTCATATGGAATAACAAAAAACCAAGGATAGTGAAAACTATTCTCAACAATAAAAGAACTGGAGGAATCACCGTCCCTGACCTCAAGCTGTACTACAGAGCAATAGTGATAAAAACTACATGGTATTTGTACAGAGATAGGCTCTAAGATCAAGAATTGACAAATGGGACTTCATAAAATTGCAAAGTTTCTGTAAGGCAAAGGACACTGTCAATAGGACAAAACGACAACCAACAAATTGGGAAAAGATCTTTACCAATCCTACATCTGATAGAGGGCTAATATCCAATATATACAAAGAACTCAAGAAAGTAGACTCCAGACAACCAAATTACCCTATTAAAAAATGGGGTATAGAGCTTAACAAAGAATTTTCAATGGAAGAAACTCGAATGGGCTAGGAGCACCTAAAGAAATGTTCAGTGTCCTTAGTCATCAGGGAAATGCAAATCAAAACAAATCTGAGATTCTATCTCACACCAGTCAGAATGGCTAAGATTAAGAACTCAGGTGATAGTAGATGCTGGCGAGGGTGTGGAGAAAGAGGAACACTCCTCCATTGTTGGTGGGACTGCAAGATGGTGCAACCACTTTGGAAATCAGTCTGGAGGTTCCTCAGAAAATTGGACATAGCATTACCTGAGGATCCAGCTATACCACTCCTAGGCATATTCCCAGAAGATGCTCGAACATATAACAAGGACATATGCTCAACTATGTTCATAGCAGCCTTATTTATAATAGCCAGGAGCTGGAAAGAGCCCAGATGTCCTTCAACTGAGGAATGGATTCAAAAAATGTGGTATATTTACACAATGGAGTATTACTCAGCTATTAAAAACAATGAATTCGAGAGGTTCCTAGGTAAATGGATGGAACTAGAAATTATCATCCTGAGTGAGGTAAGCCAATCACAAAAGAACACACATGGTATTCACTCACTGATTATTGGATATTAGCCTAGAACCTTGAAATGCCCAAGATGCAACTCACAGGCCACATGAAGCTCATGAAGTAGGAAGACCAAGTGGGGGTGATTCGGTCCTTCTTAGAAGGAGCAACAAAATACTCAAGGGAGCAAATATGGAGACAAAGTGAGGGAAAGAAACTGAAGGAGGGGCCGTCTCAAGACCACCCTACCTGAGTATCTATCCCATGTGCAATCACCAAAGGTAGATGATGATGGCAACATGAGGAGAGCAACAATACCAATCATCCACAGCTCCCAGGGTCTAAACCACCAGCCTGGGAGCACTTAGGGGGGGATCCAGGGCTTCAGCTGAATATGTAAGAGTAGAGGGCCCTGCCGGGCACAGGTGGAAGATGAGATCCTTGACCTCATGAAGGCTGGACGCCCCAGGGGGTGGGAATTTTGAGGGTGGGGAAGTGGGAGTGGGGGGGGTAGGTGGGGGTTACATCCACAGAGAAGAAGGAGGAGGGGTAAGGGGATGGGGGGTTCCCGGGTGGGTGGGGGATGGGGTAAGGTGATAACATATGAAATGTAAATAAATCATCCAAAAAAAAAGAATGTTAGCCCTAGGCATTGCAGGTACTTTTAGGGATAAGCTCATGTGCTGTCCTCTTACAAGACTGGTGATGTGACTGCAATCTTATTTTCGTTTTTAATGTGTGTGTGTGTCTGTGTCTGTGTGGGTGCACACACAGATGCCTCCAAAGGCCAGAGGTCAGATCCTTAGAGCTGGAGTTACAGGCCACTGCCTTTATAAGCCACCCAATGTGGGTCCTGGAAATCAAACTCAAGTCTTCTGTGAGAGCATCAAGTGCTTGTGACTGCTGAGCTTCAAATCTCTTTCTTTGATTTTCACTATTACTTGTCTTTTCATTTTTAGTTATTAAAAAATTAAATACAAAAAAAAAATAATAATAAAACCAATAAAATTCTTTTAACATTGTAAACTTCAAGAAAATTGTTTTAAATTTCTATCAATGTACAAAATTTAAAAAAACAAAATGTCTATAAATATACAATAATTAAAGTAAACAATTAAATTTCAATTAATATACAGTAATTGAAACAAAATGAACTTATAAATATCTATTAATATTTATAAGTGGTTGCACCATCTTGCAGTCCCACCAACAATGGAGGAGTGTTCCTCTTTCTCCACACCCTCGCCAGCATCTACTATCACCTGAGTTTTTAATCTTAGCCATTCTGACTGGTGTGAGATGGAATCTCAGGGTTGTTTTGATTTGCATTTCCCTGACGACTAAGGATGCTGAACATTTCTTTAGATGCTTCTCGGCCATTCGAGTTTCTTCCGTTGAAAATTCTTTGTTAAGCTCTATACCCCATTTTTTAATAGGGTAATTTGGTTGTCTGGAGTCTAATTTCTTGAGTTCTTTGTATATATTGGATATTAGCCCTCTATCAGATGAAGGATTGGTAAAGATCTTTTCCCAATTTGTTGGTTGTCGTTTTGTCCTATTGACAGTGTCCTTTGCCTTACAGAAACTTTGCAATTTTATGAAGTCCCATTTGTCAATTCTCGATCTTAGAGCATATGCCATTGGAGTTCTGTTCAGGAACTTTTCCCCTGTGCCCAAGTATTCGAGGCTTTTCCCCACCTTCTCTTCTATTAGTTTCAGTGTATCTGGTTTTATGTGGAGGTCCTTTATCCACATAGACTTGAGCTTTGTACAAGGGGATAAGAATGGATCAATTTTCATTCTTCTACATGTTGTCTTCCAGTTGAACCAGCACCATTTGTTGAAAATGCTGTCCTTTTTCCACTGGACAGTTTTAGCTCCTTTGTCAAAGATCAAGTGACCATAGGAGTGTGGGTTCATTTCTGGGTCTTCAATTCTATTCCATTGATCTTCCTGCCTGTCTCTGCACCAATACCAGGTAGTTTTTATCACTATTGCTCTGTAGTACAGCTTGAGGTCAGGGATGGTAATTCCTCCAGAAGTTCTTTTATTGTTGAGAATAGTTTTCGCTATCCTGGGTTTTTTGTTATTCCATATGAATTTGAGAATTTCCTTTTCTAACTTTGTGAAGAATTGAGTTGGGATTTTAATAGGGATTGCATTGAATCTGTAGATTGCTTTTGGCAAGATGGCCATTTTTATTATATTAATCCTGCCAATCCATGAGCATGGGAGATCTTTCCATCTTCTGAGATCTTCTTCAATTTCTTTCTTCAGAGACTTGAAGTTCTTGTCATACAGGTCTTTCACTTGCTTGGTTAGATTCACACCAAGGTATTTTATATTATTTGCAACTATTGTGAAGGGTGTCATTTCCCTAATTTCTTTTTCAGTCTGTTTATCTTTCATGTAGAGGAAGGCTACTGATTTGTTTGAGTTGATTTTATAACCAGCCACTTTGCTGAAGTTGTTTATCAGGTTTAGGAGTTCTCTGGTGGAAGTTTGGGGGTCACTTAAGTATACTATCATATCATCTGCAAATAGCGATATTTTGACTTCTTCCTTTCCTATTTGTATCCCTTTGACTTCTTTTTGTTGTCTAATTGCTCTGGCTAAGACTTCCAGTACTATATTGAATAGGTAGGGTGAGAGTGGGCAACCTTGTCTAGTCCCTGATCTTAGTGGGATTGCTTCAAGTTTCTCTCCATTTAGCTTGATGTTGGCTACTGGTTTGCTGTAAATTGCTTTTACTATGTTTAGGTAGGGGACTTGAATTCCTGACCTTTCCAAGACTTTTATCATGAAGGGATGTTGAATTTTGTCAAATGCTTTCTCAGCATCTAGTGAGATGATCATGTGGTTTTTTTCTTTAAGTTTGTTTATATAGTGGATTACATTGATGGATTTCCGAATATTGAACCATCCCTGCATTCCTGGGATAAAACCTACTTGATCATGATGGATGATTGTTTTGATGTGGTCTTGGATTCGGTTTGCTAGAATTTTATTGAGTATTTTTGCATCGATGTTCATAAGGGAGATTGGTCTGAAGTTCTCTTTCTTTGTCGGGTCCTTGTGGGGTTTGGGTATGAGTGTAATTGTAGCTTCATAGAACGAATTGGGTAGTGTTCCTTCTGTCTCTATTTTGTGGAATAGTTTGAAGAGAATTGGTATTAGGTCTTCCTTGAAGGTCTGATAGAATTCAGCACTAAAACCATCTGGTCCTGGGCTTTTTTTAGTGGGGAGGCTTTTGATGACTGCTGCTATTTCCTGAGGGGTTATGGGACTATTTAGATGGTTTATCTGCTCCTGGTTTAACTTCGGTACCTGGTATCTGTCTAGGAAATTGTCCATATCATCCAGGTTTTCCAGTTTTGTTGAGTATAGGCCTTTGTAGTAGGATCTGATGATTTTTTGAATTTCTTCAGTTTCTGTTGTTATGTCTCCCTTTTCAGTTCTGATTTTATTAATTTGGATACTGTCTCTGTGCCCTCTGGTTAATCTGGCTAAGGGTTTATCTATCTTGTTGATTTTCTCAAAGAACCAACTCCTGGTTTTATTGATATTTTGTATTGTTCTTTCTGTTTCTATTTGGTTGATTTCAGCCCTGAGTTTGATTATTTCCTGCCTTCTACTCCTCCTGGGTGTATTTGCTTCTTTTTGTTCTAGAGCTTTTAGTTGTGCAGTCAACTTGTTAGTGTGTGCTCTTTCCAGTTTCTTTTTGTAGGCACTTAGAGCTATGAGCTTTCCTCTTAGCACTGCCTTCATGGAGTCCCACAAGTTTTGGTATGATGTGTCCTCATTTTCATTGAATTCTAAAAAGTCTTTTATTTCTTTCTTTATTTCTTCCTTGACCAAGTCATCATTGAGTAGAGAGTTGTTCAGTTTCCATGTGTACGTGGGTTTTCCATTGTTTTTGTCATTATTAAAGACCAGTCTTAGTCCGTGGTGATCTGATAAGATGCAAGGGATTATTTCAATCTTTTTGTATCTGTAGAGGCTTGTTTTGTGACCAATTATACGGTCTATTTTGGAGAAGGTACCATGAGGTGCTGAGAAAAAGGTATATTCTTTTGTTTTAGGATGAAATGTTCTATAGATGTCTGTTAAGTCCATTTGGTTCATAACTTCTGTTAATTTCAAAGTGTCTCTGTTTAGTTTCTGTTTCCATGATCTGTCCATTGCTGACAGTGGGGTGTTGAAATCCCCCACTATTATTGTGTGAGGTGTAATGTGTGTTTTGAGCTTTAGTAAAGTTTCTTTTATGTATGTAGGTGCCCTTGCATTTGGAGCATAGATGTTCAGAATTGAGAGTTCACCTTGGTAGATTTTTCCTTTGATGAGTATGAAGTGTCCTTCCTTATCTTTTTTGATTAATTTTGGATGAAAGTCGATTTTATTTGATATTAGAATGGCTACTCCAGCTTGTTTCTTGGGACCATTGGCTTGAAAAATTGTTTTCCACCCTTTTATTCTGAGGTAGTGTCTGTCTTTGTCACTGAGGTGCGTTTCTTGTATGCAGCAAAATTCTGGGTCTTGTTTGTGTATCCAGTCTGATAGTCTGCGTCTTTTTATTGGGGAATTGAGACCATTGATGTTAAGAGATACTAAGGAAAAATGATTGTTGCTTCCTGTTATTTTTTTTATTAGAGGTAAAGTTATGTTTGTATCTTTTTTGGGGGTTGTTGGAAGATTACTTACTTGCTTTTCCTAGGTTGTAGTTTCCCTCCTTGTGTTGGCATTTTCCATCAATTATCCTTTGAAGTGCTGGGTTTCTGGGAAGATATTGTGCAAATTTGGTTTTGTCATGGAATATCTTGGTTTCACCATCTATAGTGATTGAGAGTTTTGCTGGGTATAGTAATCTGGGCTGGCAATTGTGTTCTCTTAGTGTCTGTATGATGTCAGTCCAGGCTCTTCTGGCTTTTATAGTCTCTGGTGAGAAGTCTGGTGTAATTCTTATAGGTCTGCCTTTATATGTTACTTGACCTTTTTCCCTTACTGCTTTTAGTATTTTTTCTTTGTTTTGTGCATCTGATGTTTTGATTATTATGTGACGGGAGGTATTTCTTTTCTGGTCTAGTCTATTTGGTGTTCTGTAGGCTTCTTGTATGTTTATGGGCATCTTGTTCTTTAGGTTAGGGAAGTTTTCCTCAATAATTTTGTTGAAGATATTTACTGGCCCTTTAAGTTGGGAATCTTCATTCTCATCTATACCTATTATCCTTAGGTTTGGTCTTCTCATTGTGTCCTGGATTTCCTGGATGTTTTGAGTTAGGAGTTTTTTGCATTTTGCATTTTCTTTGACAACTGTGTCAATATTTTCCACCGTATCTTCTGCATTTGAGATTCTCTCTTCTATCTCTTGTATTCGGTTGGTGATGCTTGCGTCTGTGACTCCTGGTCTCTTTCTTAGGTTTTCTATCTCCATGGTTGTCTCCCTTTGAACTTTCTTTATTGTTTCTATTTCTAGTTTCAGATCCTGAATGTTTTTGTTTAATTCCTTCTTTGTGTTTTCTTCCATTTCTTTAAGGGATTTCTGTGATTCCTCTTTAAGGGCTTCTATCTGTTTACTTGTACTCTCCTGTATTTCTTTAAGGGAGTTACTTAATTCCTTCTTATAATCCTCTATCATCATCATGAGAATTGATTTTAATTCTGAATCCTGCTTTTCAGGTGTGATGGGTTGTTCAGGGCTTGCTATATTGGGAGAATTGGGCACTGATGATGCCAAGAAACTTTGGTTTCCGTTGCTTATGTTCTTGTGCTTGCCTTTCGCCATCTGGTTAACTCTAGTGGTACCTGCCCTCACTGTGTAAAACTGGAGTCTGTATTTCCAGTTATCTTGCTTATTGCAGAGCTCCTCAGAGTCCAGAGGTCTCTGTGGTCTTATGCTCCTAATCTCCTGGGTGGAATAACTCCTGGGACTCAGGCCACCTCTTGGATCTGGAAATCCTTCTGCTCTGAGTGCAGTGGGTCCTCGATGACTCAGGATTCAGTTTCAGCTGCTCTGAGTGCAGTGGCTCCAGCTGCTCTGAGTGCAGTGGCTCCTGGATGACTCAGGATTCAGTTTCTCAACAGGACAGGAGCAGACCGACTCTGTGTCAGCTGCTCTGAGTGCAGTGGCTCCTGGATGACTCACGATTCAGTTTCTCCACAGGACAGGAGCAGACCAACTCTGTGTCTGCTCCAGCCCAGAGGACCAGGCAGGGGCAGAAGGGAAGTGGAATTCCGGAGGGGCGGGGTTTGGGTAGCTGCTGTGCCCTGGATGTCCCTGGCTCCCCGATCTATCTCTGGGGTTTAGGGAGTGAGATGGAGTTCTTACCAGCTGCTCTGAGTGCAGTGGCTCCTGGATGACTCAGGATTCAGTTTCTCAACAGGATGGGAGCAGACCGACTCTGTGTCTGCTCCAGCCCAGAGGACCAGGCAGGGGCAGAAGGGCGGTTTTATTATTATTGTATGAGAAAATTAACTTTGATTTGTTTTACTGTGTAATAATAAAAATTATAGCTCTTCTTTAATATTGCAGATTCACAGAAATTTATAGCAATTTTGTTTAAATTATGGTATATTAATAAGATTTAAGGGTTTTGTTGAAGTATTGTATATTGATAGAATTTTTATGTTTTTGTTTAATTTCTTTATATTAATAGTAATATAAATTAATTTTATTTGAATTATAGTATATTAATAAAAGTTTAGTAGTTTTTAACTACTGATTATTGTGAGAAATTTTAATTTATTTTGTCTTATTGCATATTAATAAAAATTTATAGCTTTTCTTTAACATTGTTTATTAATAGATACTTAAAAAGTCATTTTGTTTGAACTATTGTGTATTAATAGAAATTTAAGGTTTGAGTATTATATATTTATAGTAATTTTATGTTTTTTTTAATTATTATATATTGATAGAAATTTAAAATCAATTCACTTGGATTATAGTATATTAATAAAAATTTAGTATTTTTTAATTATTGTTTATTTTCTGAAATTTAAATTTGTTTTGTTTTATTGCATATTAATAGAAATTTACAGTTTCTGTTTAATATTATGTATTAATAGATAAAGTCATTTTGTTTAAATTCTTGTATATTAATAGAAATTTAAGGTTTATGTTTAAGTATTGTGTATTTATAGGAATTTTATGTTTTTGATTAATTATTATATATTAATAGAAATATAAAGTCATTTTGTTTCACGTGTTATATAGTAATTGAAATTTAAGAGTTTACTTTGATTATTGTATACTTATAGAAATTCTGTTTTTTTAATTATTGTATCTTGATAAAAATTTAAAATCTTTTTTGAATTATATCATTTTAAAAGAATTTTATTGGTTTATTATTATTGTGGGGGACAATTAAAGTCGATTTGCTTTATTGTGTATTAATAAAACATGTAGCATTTTAAAATATTTTATATTCATAGAAATTTAAAGTCATTTTGTTTGAATTATCTTTTTTAACAGAAATTGAAAGTCTTTTCTTAAATTATTGCATACTAGTAGAAATTTAAGGTTTTCGTTGAAGTATTACATATTTATAGAAATGCTATGTTTTGTTTAATTATTTCATATTAATAGAAATTTAAAGGTATTTTATTTGAATTATTGTATATTAATAGAATCATAAGGGTTTTTTTAGATATAGAATACTTATAGAAATTTTATGGTTTTGATTAATTATTGTATATTGATAGAAATTTAAAGTCATTTTATTTGAATTATAATATATTAATAAAACTTTAGTGTTTTTTTAATTATTATTTGTTGTTTTACTTCATATTAATGGAAATTTACAAAGTTTTTTAGCATTGGATATTAATAGATATTTATAAAGTCATGTTGTTTAAATTATTATATTTTAATAGAAATTTAATGTTTATGTTTAAATACTGTATATTTATAGGAATTTTGTGTTTTTCTTTAATTATTGAAGATTGATAGAAATTTAAGGTCATTTTGTTTAAATTATAATATGTTAATAGTACTATAATGGCTATTAAATATTTTATATTGATAGAAATTTAAACTTTTTATGTTTTATTGCATTTTAAAACTTTATTGCTTTGATCACTATTATATGTCAGTAGAAATTTAAATTCATTTTTGTGAATTCTTGTATATTAGTAGCAATTTAAGGTTTTTTAATATTATCTATATTAACAGAACTTGATTTGTTTTTGTTATTTATGTCAATTGAAAATTAAAATCAGTTTGTATGAAATTCTGTAAATAATAGAAATTTAAATTCTGCTTGAATTTCTGTATATTAATTGAAAGGTTATATTTAATTATTGTATATTGATATAAATTTAAAGTTGTTTTGTTAGACTGTTTTTGACAATATTGTGCATAAGTTATTTATTTAAAAAGTGAAAGTTGACTAAAACATACTAAAAAACTGGCATTTCTATCTCCATTCCTTCCTTAAGTTTTGGTACTGTTAGACAAAAATAAATAATGAAAGCACGTGCAGCTAAAAAAAAAAGTGAAAGTTGTTATATATTTTTCTATTGAGTATAGATCATTCATGTTAGAAAAAAAGAAAATTCTTTAACATAAAGGAACATATATAGAGGAAACGTGGGTTCTTAGGAAAGTCATTTATGGCAAATGATGTTTGGAAGGGTCACACGTGTTGCAAAAGAAAACATGTGAAAGGACACATGATGTTAAGATGAACCAATGAAATGGTAGATGATGGTAGATGGTTATGCTATGCCATGCCATTCCTTAATGGGCACCATTTATTGTGATGTCATAATAGGAAAGACACACAAAAAAACTTCTGGCACTATTCTAAGGACTCCTTGCTGCTTCTACATACTCACGCCAACTGCCAGAGTGATGTCAGACGCACATGGAGTTTTGCAAAGACAGGCATACATGGTGTTTTGCTGAGAAAAGACCCATGGGAGGACATATGATACTTGGAGGGACTATAAATACTACTCAACTGACAGTGACGAAGGCCCGTTATAACACTGCGTTAGTATCACATCTTCCCAGCTCTTCAATTCCTGGAGACAGGCATGTTAGAAAACTTCTGGCATCCTTGCAGGGCCTGGTCATTCCTGCTGATGGATATCCATTTGGAACATCCCTGGAAGTTTCTACTGGATTGTGACACCACTGCTAGTTGGTGTCTGTAGCAAATCAAGGCAGGGTGAGGAGGTAACTGGAAGGAAAAGTATTTTTAACTCTCATGATACATAACAGATGAGTACTTTGACCATCAGAAACAGAACTGGGAGTGTAGAGATGGCAAAGGAAGCTAGGGCTTAAAAAATAATTGAGGAATATAAATGAAGAAGCTGAAAGATAAAAACTATGCATGGGATTGCATACATGTTAAGGAAAGGAGAAATTCACTGAAGCCATTTAGACAAAGATGTTGAGAGGAATATGCATTGACAGTTAAGCATGAATGTGTGAAGTACAAAGGGTATCTTAGTTCTCCAGAAATTCAACAAAGGTAGTGCAAGATATGTATGAACAGAAATATCCTGGCACAGTCATGATGCGTCTGGAAATGGAGCCTATGGAGATTTTACCAAAAAAGGACAATGGCTAGACTGATTATCTCCCCATTTAGGGGACCACACAATTGGACTTAGTTCTGGGAAAACTTACCATATTAAGTAGGGAAAGAGTTTCATTTTCCATATTTGAGCGGACACAAGTCAAGAATCCAGGAGGAAACCTAGGGGCAAGAAATGGAACTCCACTGTGGAATACTACATAATGCATTAGACTACAATAATATCTATGCCCTCATCTGGTACAACCAGTGTAACTGAAAGTTTGGCAACACCATATAGGGATCCATAATATCATAAGAGTCATTAGCCAAGGGAGCTATGAAAGGGATATTCTACAGACCATTTCATGGAGAAATATGCTCAGTTGAGTTTACATCTTCTCAGGTGACTAGAGAAAGTGTCAAGATAACAGAGCACAAACCACCATGGTGGGGCTTTATCACAACTGGCAGAAGTATGTGTCAGCAGGGTCCACATAGCACTGAACCTGCAGAAAAATAATGATGCAAGATGACATTGTTAATAGAATCCTGAGGAAAAGTGTTGAAGAATCAAAACCTGGCAATCTGTGTCAGTGCTTGGAATACAGTAAAAGGGCCTAGAGATGTATGATCTGGGAGTAAGCACAGAGTTCGATTTGTTAGTATTTGGGAATACTAATCAATCACACCAGTGCTGGGTCCTTGGAACAAAAGATAGGCCTGATAATAGGACAGAGACTGGAAGACAAGTTTCAATCTTGCCCACCAAGGACACACATGTAAAATCTGGACATACTTATAACTCCTACCATCTCAGGAAACTGGTTGCAGAGCTGAGTGCTTGGATCTAAGCATGGTATGTTGAGAAGGAAACTGGGAAACAACTTCTATAGATCTCTTTCTGCAAGCCTGGTATGTCCATAAAATACAGGAATGGTAGTGCACACATGACAAAGTAAGGTGGAGTCTAGAGAAATAATTGAGAAATTGGATGAGGAACCTGCATGATAGGTAGGACAGATGCCTCGGGTTTTGTGGATGGTGTGGACAGGACTGATCCAGGGAAGCTGTTTAGGCAAAGGTGTTAAGAGACATCTGCATTGGGGGTTAATGCTTAGAGTGTGGGAGTATAAGGGGTATCTTAGTTCTCTAGGATAACAACAGAACTAGTGCAAGATCTATTAGACCAGAACTATCCTGGCACAGTGAAGATGCCATGATAGATTGCTTCCAGACAGCTCACCAACAAGGGTCAATGACTGAATTTTATGTCTACACAGACTGGGAGGATCATAGTTAGGCTTAATTCTGTAATAGCAGACCATAGCAGCAGGAGAGTAGCTTGACTGTCAATTTGGGAAGCTTTTAAGTAGCTTGACTGTGAGAGAATACAGGTCACCAATCAAGTAAGAAATCTAGGGACAGGAACAGAACTGGATAACATTAATGCGTACTGCATATTATTTAGTAATCCATTGGTATTTCAGTTAGACTTCTTGAACAAGCCCAAATGACCTCTGATGTATGGCAACACCCACAAATGACTTCACACTACCATAAGAGTCATAGCTCCAGAGAGCTTTTTTACACACCATTTCAAGGAAGTATGTTCTCAATTGAGGTTCCTTCTTCTCAGATGAGTCTACATGATGTCGCATTAGTATAACACAAACCGTCATGGTGAGGCTCTAACATTCTAGCAGAAGAATGTGGTAGCATCTTCTGTAAGGTGTTGAATCTGATCAAAAAATGATGCAAGATTTCAGAGTTAACAGAATCTTGTGAAACTGTCTGGACAGGCTCAAACCCAGGCAATCTAGGTCAGAAATCAGGCAAATGGGTATAGAGAAGCAAGGTCTTGGAGATTGCACAGATTAGAATTGGGGTTGTATTTGAAAATAATAAACAGGGAAGCACACACAGTTCAGGTGCTCTATCACCTGGGGGAGGCCTGGCAATAGGAAATGGGACTGGAGGGCCAGATTCAGACTTGACAAAAATGGAAACCAATGAGAATTCTGAGCATACTTAGGTAGGCCTCCTGGCAATGAGATTCTACTTCAGAATGTACTACTGGAAAGTCTTACCAATAAGTTGTGTGCAGAGCATTTTGACTGAAGACAAACATGGAGAAATGAGCAAGAATCTGGAAGGCAATTGTCTTTAGACCTCATCTGGAAACCAGGCCTGTGACCTGTCAATATTGAAATGGACTGGAAGCACAGAAATGGCAAACATATCTGGGCTCTATCAGACCAACTGAGGAAGTTAGATGCAGAATTTACAGGATAGGACCCAGTCCTGTTGTTGTATGCATGGTATGGACAGGAGATATTTGGGGAAGTTATTCAGGCAAAGAATAGTATTGGAAGAAATCTGTATGCATGTTTAGGAATTATCAAGGGTAGTGGAATAAATATTTAACTTTATTCTCCAGAAATTCAAGGGAAATATTCCAATATCAGTGTGACAAGAACTAACCCAGGACATGGAAGGAAAACTTCTGGAGAGCTCATTATCAAGATAAATTGGACAAGCAGTGGGCCACCACATATTAAGAACATCAGTGTTGGCCTTAATTCTGGGAAAACTTACCAAAGAAGGCAGAATAGGAGCTTCACTCCATCAGTAAGAGTACAAAGGTCAGTAATCAAGAAAGAATCCTAGAGACAAGAACTGAATTAGATACAACTAAGAAATGGTACATAGTTCTTTACACTCCATGGATATTATAGAATGTATTCTTGTAACATCCAAAACCACTTCCCAAAGTTTACCAACAACCACAGAGGGATCCATGCTTCTTTAAGAATCCCTAAAATGGGTGCTATAATCATGCTTTTCGACAGACAATTTCATGGAGGAATGTTCTCAATTAGGGTAACTTCTTTTCAGATGACTCTATATTGTATAAAGGTAACACAACACAAACCATCATGGAGAGGCTCTACCACACCTGGCAAAAGAATATGGCAGCATAGTCTACATGGTACTGAATCTGATGAAAAGATTATGTAAGATTACAGTTTTCATAATATTCTCACTAACAGTCTGAGATCCTCAATCCTAAGCAATCTCTGTCAAAGATGAAAGTTCAACAAATGTTTCTAGAAAAGCATGATCTGAAATTAGGAACAGAACAGAAATGGATTTTCATCTGGGAATATTAACAGGGTAAACCAGTGCTGGTGTGATGTGACCTGCTGAAGGCATGGAAATTGGAGGTGGCACTGGAGGGCACCTCTCAGACTTGCCAATGTAGGAAACCTATATGTAATCTCTTCATATTTACCTATACCTCTTCTCATGAATGCTACAATAGTGTACTCACAATTGGGAGAATAAAACTTTGCATTGGGTATAGGCCTTGGTAACTGGAATGAAGCTAAGGATAGGTTGGGATAGTGAAGACATGTATACCAGATATGTATCAGATACATCATCATTCATTCATGCCACATACCTGTGCTGTCCATCAGAAACTGGATTGGGAGTGTAGAGTTTGCAAATGAAATATGGGACTAGAAGACAAGTGGACCCAAGAAAATATATGATAGACATTGTCCTGAGAATTTGTTCATGCTGCGCACAAGAGAGATTCAAGGAATCTAATCAGGAAGATGTGTTGAGTGAAATATGCACCCATATGTAGTCCTTAGTATGTGGGGTTACAATATAACAACACATTTAGTATAGTATCTGTTTCACCAGAACTATCCTGGCATATTGACAATGGCATTTCAATGGGAATTTCTGAAGAGTTCAACAAAAAGAGACAATGACAGATCTGTAAGTCTCCAAATATTAAGAACAACACAGTGGGGCTGGCATTTAGGTAACTTACCATAACAAGCAAGAATCTTCATAGTCCATCATTCAGATAACACAGGTCAGCCATCAAGGACAAACCTAGAGGTGAGAATTGAAGCAGATGTCTCGAAGGAATAGAAAATAATACTTTGCATTCCATCGATACCTAGGCTTGGCTTCTTCTACAATCATGAACCTCTTCTGAAAACTTTGAAACATCTACAGAGGGTCAACAGGCCTTTCAACAGACTATTTCAAAAAGGAGCTTTCTCATTTGAGGCTCCTTCTCACATAACTCTAGATTGTTAACACGTCACAAGCCCAAGAGTGACACACTATCACACAGTGTAGAGAAATGTGACAACAAGTTCCATTTAGTACTGAATCTAATGAAAACAATGACGCAAGATGTAATAGAATCCTGATAATCTGAGAGCCTCAAAGCCAGACAATCTGTTTCAGAACTGGAAGTACAAACAATATGTCTAAGGAAGCATGGTCTGCAAGTTTAAACACAGCAAAATTTGAGTTGTATTTGAAATACTAAAGAGCAAAGTCCAGTGAAAGTGATGTGCCATCTGATGGAGGGCTAGGAACAGGAGATGGCACTGGAGGACAAAGTTGAGACTTGTACACCATGGACAGTTATGTGTAATCTGCTCATACTTAGCTAGGCAACCTCCACTCCAAATTCCAATTCTGATCTTACTACTGAGGGAAAATACCATGAAATTGAATGGGAACTGGGTGCCAGGGGCCAATCAAAAAAGTGTAAGGAGTGGACTGAAATGCAGAGGTCTGTAGATCACATCTTTCAAACCTGGTTTTCGCCATTTGCAGCAGAAGTAGTCATGGGTGTATAGATTGAAAAGGTAGCTGGGAGATAGAGTACTGACTAAGGGAATTATATGCACAGGCTGAATGATGGGACAATGGTCTTGTATTAAGGCCTTGGTGTAGACTGGAAGGATGCAGAGAAGATATTAAAGGAAAAACAATGAACAAAGACTATACCCAGTATGGGGGTAAATCTCATATCTTGGTTCTCCAGGAATTCAACAGAGATATTGCACATCTGTGTGACTGAAACTTCCTGCCACAGTGAAGAAGACATTAGATGTGGAGGTTCTGGAGATCTCACCAAAAAGACTTAATGGCTGAGCCTTAGACCTACAATTATTTACATTAATACAGTTTGGCTTCATTATGGAAAAATGTACCTTAGTAGGCAGAGCAGGAAATTCACATAACATCACAGAGAGAGCACAGGTCAAGAAACAAGGAAGAAATCTAGAGGCAAGAACTGACAGATATATCACTATGTAAAACTACACAGTATCAATAGGTATCTCCACTTGCCTTATTGGCCAGTGAAAACCACCTCCCAAAGAAGGCAAACACCCACAAAGGTCTCTACACTGCAATACTTATCATTACTCATTGGAGGAGCTAACAGACATTTATACAGTCACAAGAAGGGGAGGTTCTGGAGGTGTCACCACAAAGACTCAATGGCTGAGTTGTAGCCCTCCAATTATTTAGATCCTTACACTTTGGATTCATTATGGGAAAACTTATCATAGTAAGCAGAGCAGGAACTTCACTTACCATCACAGAGAGAGCACAGTCCCACAAAAAGGAAGAAATATAGAGAGAAATAGTCAAAGAGATACATTCATACTACACTGAAAGAGATACTTAATACTACACAGTATTTTGTCATCCATAGGTAACTACACTTGACTCATTGTACAATGAAAACCAACTTCCAAATATGGACAACTCCCACAAAGGTCTCTACAGTGCCATAGTTATCATTACTCATTGGAGGAGCTAACAGGCAACTATACAACCGATTCATAGAAAAATATTCTCAATTGAGGTTCCTCCTTCTCAAATGAGTCTATATTGTGTTAAGGTAACAAAATAGAAACCTTGTTGTTTATGCTTTATCATACCTGGCAGAAGAATGTGGTAGCATGGTGAAGAAAATGTGATGCAAGTGGTAAGAATTCATAGATTCTTAACAAACAGTCTGAGAACTTGAAAGCCAAGAAATCTTCATAAAAACTGGAAGTATAAAAAAAGGGTCTAGATAGCACTGTCTGAGAGTGGGCATACAACAGAATTAGGCTTGTCCTTGAAAATAAAATAAAGGCCTAACACAGGTGCTGTGTGATAGGAAGGAGCCCTGTGAAAAGGTGAGAGCACTAAAGAGAAATTCACATTTGCATAGGATGTCCATGTATAATCTGCACATAGTTAGTATTCCTTCAGAGGAAACCACTCATAGGGCCTTTCTACTGGGGGAACATCAGTGAAATACTAGTAAAGAGCTGGCTTTTGGAGAGAAACATCATAGATTAAAAGGGCACTGGAAGGAAAGGTCTACATATATAATACCATGAATACCTGGTATGTTCCCTCTTTATCATAAATAGGATTGGGAATGTCAACATAGGAAATAAAACACCTTGGACTAGATAATCTAACGAGTAATTTTGATGCAGAAGCTGAATAATAGAGATAAGCCTTAGGATTTGTTCATGGTGTGGACAGGATTCAGAGAAGCTCTTCAGGCATAAATGTTGAGAGAAAGCTACATCCAGACTGAGTTATTCATGTGTGGGGATCAAATGGGTCTCTTGATTCTCCAGGATTTCAGCAGAAAAAGTAGAGAATCTGTGTGTCTAGAAATGTCCTGGAAGAATGACAAAGACTGCTGGAAGTGGCCCTTCTGGAGAGCTTACCAACAAGTGATTATGGCTGAGTAGTATGTCTCCACATATTAGGAACAGCACAGATGGACTTAATTCTGGTTGGACTCATCACAGTAAGAAGGGCAGTCTCGTCTTTGTACATTACTCAGAGAATATAGGTCAGGAATTAAGGAAGAAACCTAAAGGCCTGAAGCTGTTTCCAATAAGGAATACTACATACTGCTTTGCATTCCATAGATGTCACAGCTTGTCTGTTTGTAAAACTCAGAAACAACTCCCACAGAACAGCCACAGAAAGCTCCACACTACCATAAGAATCTGTACTGAAGGGAAGAACCCAATAGGCTTTTCTACATACTGTTTCATGGGGAAATATTATCAATAAAAGTTTTTTTTCTCAAATAACTCTAGAACATGTCAAGATAGCAAAACAAACCATCATGGTGAAGCTCTACCATACCTGGAAGATATATGTGGGAGCATGGTCCACTTGGTACTGATTCTGCTGCAATTAGGACTATGCATGAAGATTCAAAACTGGAGAGACTTTCACAAAGATATTGTGTGCTGAGCATTTTGCCTAAAGAGAAGCTTGGAAGACTGAGTGAGACACTGGAATGAAAATGTCTGTAGATCTGCTCTGCAAACCAGTATAAGCCCTGTCTATCACGGAAAGGACTGGGAGTGTAGAAATCATAAACAATTCTCATATATGCCAGACCAATTGAGGAAGTTAGATGCTGAATCTAAAGGATAATACCTAGGCCTGTGGTTGTATTCAAGGAGTCGACCGGAGAGATTCAGGAAAGATAGTCCTGCAAAGAACATTGTTGAGTGAGATCTCCATCCATGTTTAGGCATTAACATGGGCTATGGTATAGATACTTTCAGTCTCCAGAAATTCAAAGATATAGTGCATTATGACTGTGAACATTACTATCCAGGCACACATAAAGGGAGCTTCTGAGAGCCCACCAACAAGGTAAAACGGCTAAATTGTGAGTCACCACTTATTGGGAATATAACACCAACCAGACCCCCAAGAATTCCCTGGGAGTAAACTTCAAACCAAATAGTACACAAGGTGGGACCCATAGTTCCAGCTTCATATATAGCAGAGGAAGGCCTTTTCTGACATCAATGTGAGGAAAGGCCTTTGGTCCTGTTAAGTCTCGATCCTCCAGTGTAGGGGAATGCCAGAGTACTGTGGTGGCAGTAGGTAGGTGATTAGGGGACCACCGTTACTGAATAATAAGATGAGGAATTGAGATAGGAGGTTAACAAAGGTTAAACTGAAATGCAAATAAATAAAATATCCAATAAAAATATCAAAAATTAAATAAATAATCCATACTCACACGACATTTAAACAGATTTCTCTAAGGACCATTTCATGGGGGATTGTTATCAATTAGGGTTCCTTCTTCTCAGATGACTCTTGATTTCATAAAGGTAACACAGTACAAACCATCATGGTGAGTCTCTACCACACATGGCAGAAGAATGTGACTGTATAGTCCACGTACTACTGAAACACATGTAAGATTACAGTGATAATAGTATCCTGATAAACAGTCTTAGATCCTCAAAGCCAGGCAATCTACTTCAGAGGGGGAAGTCCAGCAAATGAATCTAGAGAATCATGGTCTAGAAATATGCCCAGGGCAAAACATGATTTGGACCTCAGAATAGCAAACAGGGAAGCCCAGTGCTGGTGTTCTGTGACCTCATGGAGGCTTGATAATAGGATATGGCACTGGAGGGCAAGTTTCAGATTTGGAAACTCATTTGTAACCTACATATATTTACCTACACCTCTTCTCATTAATGCTACAATTGTGGACTCACTACTGCTAGAACAGAACTTCAAATTGGATGTAGGGCTGGGTGCCTACATTAAAGCAAAGATTTAGCCTTGGTAGTGCTGGCAAAGATATGTGTATCTCATCATGCATACCAGGGACATGTCCTGTCAGAAACAGGTTTGGGAATGTAAAGTTGGCAACAAAACCTAGTGACCAGAAAAAAATGGAAGAATTTAAATACAGAACCTGCATGACAGACCAAGGTATGAGTTTTTGTTCACGGTGTGGACAGGAGAAATTCAGAAAATCTATTCAGGGAAATTTGTTGATGAAATCTGGATCTAGATGAAGGACTTACTATTTGAGGGTGGACTGGGCACAGTCCTTGTCCAGAACATCAACACATTTAGTATAAGATCAGTTTGACCAGAAACATCCAGGCATAGTGACAATGGCACTGGAAAAGGAGCTTCTGGAGAAGTCACCAACAAGGTGCAATGGCTGTGCTAAAGTTATATACAACCTCAAATTATTTAGAAGATCAGATTTGGGCTTCATTCTCAGAAAACTTACCAGAGTAAGCAGGGCACGAGCTTTACTTTCCATCTCTAAGAGAACACAAGTCAGGAAACAAGGAAAATATCTAGAGGCAAGGAATGAAAGAGATTCCACTAAGGTATACTACATAGTACTTGGTACACCATAGGTAACTCCACTTGCCTTACCGTACAATATAAAACATTTCCCTAAATTGGGAAACACCCACAGATGTCTCCACCCTCCCATACTTATCATTACTCAATGCAGCTCACAACAGGAAGTTACAAAGTCCATTTCATGGGGGAATGTTCTCAACTGAGGTTCTTTCTTCTCATATGACACTAGGTTGTTTCAAGATAAGACAACACAAACCGTCATGGTGAAGTTCTGTCACACCTGACTGATGACTGTGGCAGCATGGTCCACATGGTACTCAACCTGTTAAATATTGATGCACAATTACTGATTACTGTTTTTTTTTTTAGAATCCTGATACACTGCATGAGAGCCTAAGTGAGAATTCTTGAATCACATTTAGAAGTGTGAGTAAAACAGCCATAGGGTTTGAATAAATATGCGATTAGTGGACTATTTTTTTCTGGTTCAATCTATGTTGTGTTCAATATGCACCTGGTACCTAAATAATCATGTCCTAAGAATTTTTTTCTTTCTACAATTTTCTTAAAAATACTTTCTTGGACTTCTTCCTTCAAACCTGCAACTATACTCAGGGAATATAGGGTGACCCAGCCCCCTGCCCACACAGAGAAATGATCTAAGTCCCAGGAAGTCTGTTATAAACAGGATCAGAGCTGAGACACTCCCACCCCAATATCTGCCCTTGCTGGGACCCACATTGAGTCCAGTGGACATGTGACCTATATGCCTGGGCAGAGATATGTCTTCCTTCCAGTCTTCAAGACCTGCCTTGGGCAGATTGGATGCTCCAGCTACCTTTCTACACCCAGAGACAGCCTGACTCCCAGGAAGTCTGCTATAGTCACTGGTGAGAAAACATACCCCAATGCCTGCCCTAGCTAGGACTAACAAAGAGGACAGCTGTATCAGGAACTATCCACTCTACTGACAGAGACACACCTTTTTTTCTACTCTGCAACTCTACCCAAATCAGATTGGCTGCTCCAGGTTTCCACCCACAACCCGAGACAATCTGTGTCCTGGGAAGTCTCCTGCAACCAGGGTCACAGTCAATCAGTCATACCCAGTGACACAGGAGGCCTGTCCTAACTAGGGGAATGGGAAGGATCCATTACCAGAGATAGCACAGTGTGTCTCCTAGAACACCTGCTTTAATGCACCTCACAGCCCTCCACCAGCCTGCAAGAAAGTACAGGCTCCAGTTGAAGAACCAAGGCCAGTTAACATGAAAGGTAGCAAGATGGCAAAAGGGAAGCAAAAGAGCATACACAACAGAAAAGAATGCCACTTGGAACCATCAGAACACAGTTCTCCCACCACAGGAATCCCTGGATAACCTAAGACACCTGAAAAGCAGGACTCTAGCCTAAAATCCGATCTCATCAAAGTAATAGAGGAGCTCAGGAATACATATGTAACTCACTAGAAGATGTACAGAAGGACACAGGGAACCAGGTAGAAGCTCTTAAAGCAAAACACACAAATCCCTTAAAGTAATACAGGAAAATGCAATCTGCAGGTGGAGGAATGGAACAAAATTATCTAGGATATATGAGTGAAAATTGAAAGAATAAGCAAATCACAAAAGTAGGCAAATCTTTAGATGGAAAACCTAGGATAGATATTAGGAGTGTGTGATCCAAGCATCAACAACAGAATACAAGAGAAAAAAAGACAGAGTCTCATGGTCTCATGCCTAGAAGATGACACTGAAGATACTTACACAACAGTTGTTAGGGTTTGAATATGCTTGGCCCAGGGTGTGGCACTATTTGTAGGTGTGGTCTTGTTGGAGTAGATATATCACTGTGGGTGTGGGCTTTAAAGCCTCAGTCACTCTAGGTGCCTGGAAGTCAGTCTTCCACTAGCAGCCTTCAGATGAAGATGTAGAACTCTGTGTTCTGCCTGCACCATGCGAGCCTAAATACTGCTCTACTCCAACCTTAATGATAATGGACTGAACCTCTGAACCTGTAAGCCATCCCCAATTAAGTCTTGTCCTTTGTAAGACTTGACTTGTTCATGACATCTCTTTACATCAGTTAAACCCTAACCTAGACAACAAAGAAAATACAAAGTACAATGTTATTAAGACAAAACATCCAGAAAATTCATAACATAATGAAAAGACTATAAGAATAATAGAAATGGATTTAACAGATATCTACAGAACACTTAACCCTAAAATTAAAGAACTTACCTTCTTTTCAGCACCCCATGGTATCTTCTCCTGAACTGAGGAAATAGTTTACACAAAACAAGCCACAAGACACAAGAATATTGAAATAATCCATACATTCTATGAGACCACCAAGGATTAATGCAGTCTTTGATAGCCAATAAATAAATAAATAAATAAATAAATAAATAAATAAATAAATAAAAGAAATAACACATGCTCACAGAAACTAAACAACTGTCTAATTAATGATAACATGGCAATTGAAGTAATAAAGAATGAAATTAATGACTTTCTAGAATTAAAGGAAAATGAAGGCATAACCTACCCAAACTAACGGGATACAAAAATAGCAATGCTAACAGAAAAATTCATGGCATTAACTGCCTCCATCCTGAGTGAGTTAACCCAATCACAAAAGAACACATATTGTATGCACTCACTGACAGGTACATATTAGCCCAAAATCAGAGAATATTCAAGATACAATTCAGGTACGATATCAAGGTCAAAAACAAGTAAGACCAAAGTATAGGTGCTTCACAATTCTTAGAAGGGGAAGCAAAATGCACAAGGGAGAAAAAACCTAGGCAATGTGTAGAGCAGAAACTGAAGGAAAGGCCCTACACAGATGGTCCCAAGTGGTGATCCATCCCATATACAGTCACCAAAAGCAGACACTATTGTGGATGCCAAGAGTGACTTGCTGACAGGAGCTTGATGTAGCTGTCTCCAGAGAGGCTCTGCCAGATTCTGGCAAATACAAAGGTGTATTCTCACAGCCAATTGTTGGACTCAGCATGGAATCCCCAATGGAAGACTTAGAGAAAGGACTGAAGAAGTTCAAGGGGTTTGCAACTCAACAGGAAGAACAGCACCATAAACCAAACAGAATCCCAGGAGCTCACAGGGACTAAACCAACAACCAAAGAGTATAGAGGGAGGGAACTATGACTCCAGTCTCATATGGAGCAGAAGATGGCCTTGATGAGCATCAATAGGAGAAGAGACCCTTGCTTCTGTGAAGACTAAATGCCCAAGTGTAGAAGAATTTGAGGGAGGGTAGGCAGCAGTGGGTGGGTAAGTGGGTGAAAACCCTCATAGAAGCAGGGGGGAGGATGGGCACAGACTTGAAAAGGTGATAACACTTGAAATGTAAATAAAGAAAATATACAATAAAAAAGGAAATTGAACAGATTCTATAACAACAACATTACCTCACATCTGAAATGTCTATAACAAAAATAAGCAAACACACCCAAGAGGAGTAGATGGCAGGAAATAAGCAAACTGAAGGCTGCAATAAACCAAGTAGAAACAAAGAGACCAACACAAAGAATCAACAAAACTAAAGTTGGTTATTTGAGGAAACTCTCAGCAAAATACATACACTCTTAGCCAAACTACCTAAAGGGTACGGAGACATGATGCAAATTACCAAAAACTGAAATTGAAAGGAAAACATCACAACAGATACTGAGGAAATTCAAAAATCATCATATAATCCTACAGTCTCTTTTCAACAAAAGTGGGATATCTAAATAAAATGAATGATTTTGAGGCAGATATCAGGTACCAAGGTAAATCAATATATATAAACAGTCCCTTAACTCCTAAGTAAATAGAATCAGTTATTAAATAACTCTCAGCCCCCCCCCAACAAAAAAATCTAGGGCCAGACTGATTTAGTGAGTAATGCTACCAGACCTTCAAAGGAGAGCTAATACCAACATTCCTCAAGATATTCGATAAAATAGAAACTGAAAGATCACTATCTAATTTATTATTTGAAGCCATAGTTACATTGATACTGAAAACAAACAAATACCCAATAAAGAAAGAGAAATTCAGACCAATTTCCCTTAAGAATATCAATGAAAAATATGCAATAAAATTCTAGCAAACTGAATCCAAGAACATGTCAAAACCATCAATCACCACAATCAAGAAGGCTTCATCCTAACAATATAGGGATGGTAAAATATATGGAAATCCAAGAAATTAATCCAATCAAAGTAATTCACTATATGACAAACTCAAAAAATA
Source organism: Grammomys surdaster (assembly GCF_004785775.1). NCBI lineage: Eukaryota > Metazoa > Chordata > Mammalia > Rodentia > Muridae > Grammomys > Grammomys surdaster. The sequence goes on along the minus strand of NW_021604869.1, from coordinate 38,899 downwards.
TCAGTTGATCATCTCATTAGATGCTGAGAAATCATTTGACAAAATGCAACACCCTTTCATGTTAAAGGTTTGGAAAGATCAGGAATTTAAGACATATACATAATAAAACACTATAAAAGCAATATACAGTAAATTAGCGGCCAATGTCAAAATAATGGACAGAAACTTGAATCAATCTCAATAAAATGAAGGATAAGACAAGGCTGTACACTCTCTCCTATTTATTCAATATAGTACTTGAAGGTCTCTCTATGGTTATAAGACAACAAAGGAAGATCAAAGGGATACAGACTTTAAAGAAAGAATTCAAGGCAAAATCATTTCCAGACAATATGATCATATACATGAGGAACAACAAAATATCTACCTGAGAATTCTTACAGCTGGTATACAACTTCAGCAAAGTGACTGGAAATAAAAGTATCTCACATATATCAGTAGACTTCCTCTATACAAGGAATAACAGAGTTGAAAAGAAATTAGAAAAATTACAATCTTCACAATAGTCACAAAATATAAAATATCTTGTTGTAACTCCAACCAAACAAATGAAAGACTTCTATGACAAGAGCTCCAGGTCCCTGACAAAGAAATCAAAGAAGACCTGAGAAGATGGAAAGATCTCTCATGCTAATGTATTGGTAGGATTAGCATAATAAAATATGGCCATCTTACAAAAATCAATCTACAGATTCAATGTAATTCTTTTAAAATTCCAATTCAATTCTTAACAGAGTTAGAAAGAGGAATTTGTGCCATCATATGGAAAAACACAAAAAACGGGATAGGGAAACCATTTTTTGAATAATGAATGAAATTCTTGAGGAATCACCATCCCTGATGTCAAATTGCATTACACGGCAATAGTAATTAAAATCAAATGGAATTGGTACAGAGACAGAGACACACAAGTTGATGAATGGAATAGAATTGAAACCCAGAAATAAACACATAAAACTATGGTCATTTGATCTTTGACAAAGAAGCCCAAAAGAAAACTGCTTCAACAGTTGGTGTGGTTTTATCTGGTGATCTATATGCAAAGTGATTCATTTTTATCTCCTTATACAATGTTCAGGTCGAAATGGATCAAGAACCTCAACATAAAACTGGATACACTGACTCTAATAGATGGGAAAATGGAAAATAGCCACAAACACATGAAAATTTCTTGAATAAACCTACAATGGCTCATGGTTTTAAAATTAACAGTTGACAAATCGGACTTCATGAAACTGAAAAGCTTCTGTAATTCAAATGGAACTATCAATAGGACAAAATGGCAACCTAGGGATTGGGAAAACATCTTTAGTAGTCCAACATCTAATAGATGGCTAATATCCAATATATACATAAAGAAATCAAGAGGTTAGACTACAGAGGATCAAATAACCCAATTAAAACATGGCCTACTGAAGAAAACAGAATTCTCTTTTTATTTAAGGTTGTCTTCTTTAATTATTTTTTATTGGATTTTTTTATTTACATTTCAAATGCTATCCCCTTTCTCGGTTTTTGCCCCTCAGGAAACCCTATAGAATCCTTCCTCCCCCTGCTTTTATGAGGATTTTCACCCACACATCCACCCACTCCTGCCTCCCATCTTTCAAATTCCCATACACTGAAACATCAAGCCTTCACAGGACAAAGGGTTTCTCCTCCCGTTGATGCCCGACAGGGACATTCTTTGCTACATATGCAACTGGTACCATGAGTCTTTCCATGTGTACTCCTTGTTTGGGAGTTCTGGTTGGTTGATATTTTTGTTATTCCTATGAGGTTGAAATCCACTTCAGCTACTTCACTCCTTTCTCTAAGTCCATTATTGGATACCCGTTGATCAGGCCAATGGTTGGCTGTGAGCATCCACATATGTATTTGTCAGGCTCTGGCAGAGCCTCTCAGGAGACAGCACTATCAGGCTCCTGTCAGCATGCAAGATATTGTCTGTATTTAGTGAAGGTATATGGTATAGATCGGCAGGTGAGGCAGTCTATGGACGGCTATTCCTTCAGTCTCTGCCCAACCATAGTCTACATATTTGCTCCTTTAAGTATTATGTTCTCCTTTCTAAGAAGGATCAATGCACCCACAATTTGGTCTTCCCCGTTCTTGAGCTACATTTGGTCTGTGAACTGTATCTGGACTATTCCTAGATTTTGTGCTAATATTCACTTATCAGTTAGTGAATACCATGTGTGTTCTTTGTGATTGAGTTATGTCACAAAGAATGATAATCTCTAGTTCCTCCCATTTGCTTAAGAATTTCATGAAGTCAGTGTTTTTAATGGCTGCATAGTATCCATTCTGTAAATGTACCACAATTTCTGTACACATTTCTCTCTTGAAAGATATCTGGGTTCTTTCCATCCTCTGGCTATTTCAAATAAGGCTTCTGTGAACATGTTATAGCATGTGTTCTTGTTGTATGTTGTGTTTTGCTTATATGTTGGAGAGTATTTTAGGTATGTGCCAAGGAGTGGTATAGCTGGGTCCACAGGTAATATTATGTTCATTTTTCTGAGAAACTACCATACTTGTTTCCAGAATGTTTAGACCAGCTTGCAATGCCACCAACAATGGAGGAGTGTTCCTCTTTCTCTACATCCTCATCAGAATCTGCTGTCACCTGAGTTTTTTATCTTAGCCATTCTGACAGTTTTGAGATGGGGTCTCAGGGTTTTTTTGATTTGCATTTCCCTGATGACTAAGGATGCTGTACATTTCTTTAGTTACTTCTCAGTCATTCAATATTCCTAAGTTAAAATTTGAGGTTTAGCTCTGTAGCCCATTTTCAAAAAGATTATTTGATTCTCAGGAATCTAACTTTTGGAGTTCTTTGTATATATTGGAATTAGCCCTCTATCAGATGTAGGGTTGGTACAGATCATTCCCCAATCTGTTGGTTTCTGATTTGTCTTATTGACAGTGTCCTTTAACTTCCAGAACCTTTGCAATATAATGAGGTCCCACTTGTCTATTGTTAATTATAGAGGATAAGCCATTGTTGTTCTCTTCAGGAAAATTTCCCCTGTGACCATGTTTCCAAGGATCTTCCCCACTTCTCATGGAGTGGACCTTAAATCCAACCAAGATGTGGTTGTGGTTAGTCACATAACATTGAGACATTATTATAATAGTATATCTTCCGGCAGTTCACTGTTTTAAATCTGAGGATTTGGTGCAGGTCAACCTCAACTATTAGGATCGTCCTCTCATAATATGTAACTTCCAGTACCATGAAGTTTACTCATTAGATGTGAATGACATATTTGGACATCAGCTCCATTTTCTTAATGTTCAGGACGATAAGTAATAATACCTTTGGCACTAGTGCAAAAACTTCATATTGTGCAGTTACCAATACCATGGAAATAACCTATAGTGGTTTGTATTGTTGGTGGGAGTTAGTGTATGAAACCATTTGGCCACTAATGGAAAAGGATGTAACCTATTCCTGACACAAGAGATTTATTGGTGATATACAATGTCTTATTAAGGAATTATTTCTCCCAGTATTCAAAGGTTCCATGTAGATATCTTTTCATATATGTACATAATTAAGAAGAAGCTTCCACATAAGAGGATTCCCATTATGTTATTCAAAGAGCCTATAGTGAGTCTCTCTCTCTCTCTCTCTCTGTGTGTGTGTGTGTGTGTGTGTGTGTGTGTGGCAGGAGTCGGTGGGGGTGTGCATTTCCATATTTCTACCTTTACTATTCTCTCCCAATCCCATAATATTATACATTCCTGTTTTTCTTTCTATGACATTATACTGTCCTTCAGCTTCCTTGGATAAACATTCTATCTTGATTCTTACTAGCTGCTTGAACTTTGTGGTAATTATATTGAAACATACATAGAGAAATTTAAAATCTAGCGTTTATACACAAGACAACATGTGTCATTTGGGAACAGGCAGACATAACTCAGGATGACAGTTACCCATCACATAGCTATGTTAAACAGACATCACTTTATTATTAAAATAAGAGAGAAAATTTTCACTATACAAACTCAGTCTTTCTTTCCTTGAAGTCTATTGGTCCACATGGAATTCCATTAGTGTCTTAGAAACAATGCCAAATTCTATAGAAAATATGTACTTGCATGGCTTCTGAGAAATATTTGTATGATAAAGAATTCTAACTTGATTCTTTGTGCATAATTTCTTTAACCAAGACTATCAAATACTTAGACAAAAATTATAAAAGAATGAAATTTTGCTTCTTAACCATAGTCATATTTGAGATCCTTTTACCAATGGACTAAGTATACGAGTAACAATGAGTTGCAGCAATAAAGTGATCACAGAAACAAAAATCAAGAAAATATGGTTTTCATTTTATACATCATTTCCCTTGTATCACCTTGGTTATTCCCAATACACTGCCAAAAGGAGAAGACTCACAAATGCTACTAAATTATAACATAATTTAACCCACCTAACAGGAACAATTTTAGAAAGAATAAATAGCTCACATTCAGAGAATGAGGAAAGTAAAGTTTTAAGAACTGTACAGGCATTGTGGTCTAAAGTTAAAAACACTTGACTGAAGTATCTCTACTGGACTAGAACATAACTGAGGCCCATGTCACTGGCTTGTTGCTCTCCAAAGGCTACTCAAACTAATCTATTTAAAAAGGGTGGTGATTTTATAAAGGTCTAACCTCTGGACCTATGAGCTAGCCCCGATGTAGTATTGTACTTTATAGATCTTCCGTGGTCATGTTTCTCTTCACAGCATTGAAATAATCTAAGAAATTCTTCTTATATACTCCTAGTCATCATCCAAGGGTTGATAACATGCACAATGAATAGGGCTATACTAGATCTATCATTACCATTCACCATGAGCTACTTCCTCCAAGATATATACCTACTACTCTTCTCATAAATAGTAAAAGTTTGAACACACTACTGGGTGAACACATCTTCAAATTGAGTGTAGGGCTGGGTTGCTGGAGTCAAGTAAAGGGTTAGCTTTGTTTGTGATGGCAAAGTTGTGTATATCTCAACATGCATACCAGATAAGTGTTCTGTCCATGAGAAACAAGATTGGATGTGTAGAGTTGGCAAAGGGAACCAGGGACTAGACAAGCAATTGAATAATTTAAATATAGAAGCTGCATGATAGACCTAGGTATGAATTTTTCTGCATGGTGACGGCAGAAGTGATTCAGGGAATCTATTTAGTAAAATGTGTTGAGTGAAATCTTCATCCAGAGGCTGGCCTTCGAATGTGGTTGTAGAATAGGTACCCTGCTTGTTAGAATATCAATATGTAGTACAGGATCTGTTTGACCAGTACTATCCACACTTTCACTCCTTCTTCCCTGCCCCCCCAGTCAATCTTTGCATCCCTCCACCCCTCCCTTTTAATAAACCTCTTATGTGATATTTTTCAGAACCTTCACCTATATTCATCAGCAATTATGCAACAACTGTGTCTCACTTTGTGTTTGTCATGTTTCTGCAACTTGCAGTACACCTGTACTTTTGTCTGCTACTTCTTTTCAACAGTATCTGAATACATGACCATTGCCTCAGAGTTTATGATATGAAAACAAAGAAAGAAACACATTTGATATATATTAGCACTTCTTGATATTACTGACCTTCCAAGGAAACCCATATAATTAGTATCCTCATTTTATAACAAGAAACCACCCAAGGAATAATTCATATAATCATTTTCAGAAAGCGTTAAGAATGTAAAACACAGTGGACACGTCACAGCCCTCACAAATTGTGTTTCCAGCAAGAATGATTTTCAGAAATATTTACTCACATAAAAAATATTAGCACAAGACAATTTCCAAGGCCAGCACCTCCTAGTAATAATGATGGAACTATCAGTCAATCCAAAAACAACAAGACATGTCATCATCACCTGCCAAGATGTGATACATTCCCATTGTAACATAGGTTCCATGGCCCCAGTGCGTAAGTCACAGTCCTTATAAAGAACCAAGGATTTCTTATCTACCCCCACCATTCTTCCACCCCAGGCAGTCTCTGCATCCTCTTTACCACTCCCTTTAATAAATATCCTATGTGAGACTTATCAGAATCTGACTTGAAATTCCATCAGAAAGCATGTGAACAAAAGTATAATCACATATCAGTAGACATTTTCGTTTTGATTCCTGTGAAATTGAAATACATTAGTTAATAGAAACCTGATAGAAACTATCAAATACTTGCCTCTGTCTTTTCTAAGGAGAACAAACAGTAATTACTGAAATGTTCAGAGATGTGACTGTAAACTTTTTGATGTTTCCATAGGTACCAAACTAAAAAAGTGATTATGAGCAATAGACAATTGTAAAAATATAATAGACCAGAGTATTAAATGTCCCTTTGCTTTGTGATATGTTTGTAGAACTGAGTGAATTTTGAAGGCATGCATCAAACCATCACTGCAATTATTCAGGAATTTAAGAAGAAAAAATTATTTAAAAAACTAAAATAAAAGAATTATGTAATTAAATAGAGAGAAAGAATACGTTTCACTCTAAAAGGTATTGTGTTTATTGGAGATGTTGGTGTCACCTTGCCCTTAAACACAGATGTAAATTAGATAGTGACAGATTGTAATTGGACAGACATTGGAGGAGTTTGGTTTTGGGTGCTGTGATGACTATTCCTAGATGTCAACTTGAATACATATGAAATGAACTACAGTCCTAATCTTCCAAACAAAGTGGATTCAATTCTTAGCATCCACATGGTGGCTCTCAACTGTCTGCAATTCTAGTTCCAGTGCATAAACATGCTACATATACATTCAGGAAGGCAAAACATCTATATACATAAAATAAGGTAATTTTAAAAAACTGATATGCTTAAACTACTCTGCCTGCCTTGACCTCCAGAGTTCTGGGATTAGATATGTAGGCCACTAGACTGGATTATGTGACATTGAAAATTAAATTCAGGGCTTTGTGCATGCTAGGCAAGGACTCTACATTCCCCAGACTCTGCTTCAGATATTTTTAATAATTAATAGAATTCAGGTAGAACTGAAGGATCTTTATCTCTCATTCACCACACTTAAAGAAACATTTAACCAGGTGTGGTAGCATACACCTTTAGACCCAGCACTCAGAAGAGTGAAGGAGGTGTATTTATGCGAATTTAAAGCATGTCTGGTCTACAAAGCCAGTACCGGGATTGCCAGGCCTTCAAAGAGAAACTCATGATTGAGGAAAAAGAAAATTTTCCCAGACATTACTTTAATATTTTTGTCCTTGATTTCAGATTTTAAGAGGAAATATGTGTTCTGTATACTTTAAAACTATAAATATTCTTAAAACACTTAACATGAATACAGATTTGCCAATTTAGTTATAATCTCAACAATTTTGAAGTGCACTATTAACACATTTATGTGATGAGAAAACACATTATTATCAATCTCTGAGAATCAGGATTCTCATGAAAGACACACATGGATGAATGACTAATACTGATGCTAATGTATTCTTACAGGCAGTAGCCTAGCACTGCTGTCCTCTGAGAGGCCCAAGAAACAGCTAACTGAAAAAGATCCAGGTACTTTCACTCATGGTACCAACCATGAGTATCAACTATGGTACTGAAGTCAGAGAACACTGAGGCTAAATTAGGTAAAGAATACAAGAACCTGAGGAGGAGGAGGGTGACTCCATAGGAAGACCAGCAGCTGTAATTAACCCAGACCCCTGAGATACCTCAGACATTGAGCCACCAACCAGGCAACATACACAAGGTGGTCCAATGCCCCAGACACATATAGAGCATAGGACTGTGTGGTCTGGCATTAGTGGAAAAAGATAAGCCTAACCCTAAAGTTGCTTGTGTCCCCAGGGAGTCAGGTGGCCTGTCTGGGAGCTTCCTACTGGAGACATGCAGGAGAAAACATGAAATAAGTAACTGTGGGAGGGCAGACCAGGAGAGGGGCAAAGAGTCAATTGTAAAAAATGAATAAAAGCAATAATTTTTAAAAAGGACATCACGAATTTTGCAGATAAATTGATGGAACTAGAAAATATGATTCTGAGTGAGGTAACCCAGTGCCAAATGGACAATGATGGTATATCCTTACCTATAAGTGGATATTAGCCATAAAGTACAACACCAATGCTACTCTCCAATGAACCAAATAAGCTAAAAAGGAAAAAAAAGTTCAACAATGTAGGCTTGAATCTCACTTAGAACAGAGAGTAAAATAGCCATAGTGTTGTAATTATCATGTGGTTAGGTGACTATTTTTCTGGTTCGAACTATGTTGTGTTCAATGAGCTCCTTTTACCTTAATAGATATGTCCTAAGAAATATTTCTTCCATGATTTTCTTCAAAATATTTTTCTTGACATCTTCCTTTCAATCTGTAACTCTGCCCAGGGTAGATAGGGTGCTCTAGTCCACCTCCCATACACAAAGACACCCTGACTAATGAGGTCCTACATAAACAGGGTTGTAGCTGCCAGACTTTCAAAGGAGAGGTATTACCAACAATCTTCAAACTATTCAACAAAATAGAAAGAGAAGGAAACACTGCCTAATTCATTCTATGAAGACACAGTTACCCTAATAAATAAACCACACAAAGACCAAAGAAAAAACTTCAGACCAATTTGTCTTATGAATATTGATGCAAAAATATTCAACAATATTCTCACCAACCCCAAAGGAAGAACAATGATATCAACCAACCAGACACCAAGGATCTACAGGGTACTTAATTGTGGGGCTGTGGAAATCCTGGGGTGTTTGGCCACGCCCCCACAACCCACATACCTGACATGGGGTCTCCATGTAACATGCAGTGTGTCTGTAAAGCACAGGTAGAGGGTGGGGGAACATTACTCTTGGCTTGGTTATGCTACACCCCCTGACCTGTTTAGTGTTTTCTTTTGACTTCCTCAACTAAAATTTTCACCTCAGATGACATCTCTCCTGAGAGAGGGAATTGTGGAACAGCGAGCTATGAAAAAAATGCCAGAAAGCCTGGTAGAAGAGCCCTAGAAGCCTCGGCACCCTGGCCTCGGGCTGCTGGGATGGAAGGCGCTTCAGGCCTTCCCAGCCGTCTGGCTCTCTCAGCTTCAAGCCCTCCACAGTCCCCCCCCACAGAGGGGCCCACAGTCATTTGTCACATGGGAGTAACTTCCCCACATGTGACCTACATTATATCTCCACCTTCAGAGATTCCCATCCTTTTATGAAAGAAAACATGGTGGGATGTGGGGCTGTGGAAATCCTGGGGTGTTTGGCCAAGCCCCCAGAACTCAAAAACCTGACACAAGGTCTCCATGTAACATGCAGTGGGTAGACTGCGGAGGAACAAGTCTCTGCCTCAAGATTTACATATTACCTAAAGGTCCTAGCTCCACCCCTCTCCCCCTTCCAATATAAGGAAGCCCCTTCTGGCATTTTGTGGGAGAGATCCATCATTCAGAAACTTCACCATGTCAATAAATCTGCATGTCTTCAATCTCAGGTGTCTCTTGCAACTTTGCACTCATTGTGTAAGTGGGAAACTCATGTGGGACACTCTCTCTGTTCCAGCAGTCCCTGTGTTCGCTGCTCCAGTGGTCCCCTGGGCTCCCTCTCTGCACTCCCTGTTCTAGTGGTCTTCGTGGGACTCCCGGGGATTTAGCCGCAACTGTGGTACACAGGTGTAACCCGCCCCACGTCCCCCCGGCACACTGATTCCCTGCTCTCTCTGGCCCAGCCATCCGCGGGGCTCCCTCTCTCTCTGCTGCGATCGAAACTGCGGTTCCCCAGACGGAGCCAGTCGAGTGGCGCGTGCTCACCCTGACCCGCGCACCAGCGAGATCAGGTGGGACCTTCGCTGTAGTGTGCGGAAGGCCTGAGCCGCGGCTATGAGGACTGCCTCAGCTGTGACAGAGGCACACAGCCACACCCACACCCGCATGACCCTCGAGAGTTTTGAAGCACACTTAACCACCAATAAATAAGACACATGGAGGGTCCCATGGTTCCAGCTGCATGTGTAGCAAAAAATTGCCTTATCTGGCATCACTGGGAGGGAAGGCCCTTAGTCCATTGAAAGATTGATAAGCCAGCTACAAAGAATGGTAGAGCTGTAAAGCAGAACTTGGTGGGGGGAGCACCCTTATAAAAGCAGAAGGATGGATGGTAGACATGATTTTTTTGGAAAGGAAACTGGAAAGAGCAATAACATTTGAAAAGTAAATGTATAAATAACCAAAAAAAAATTTTTAAAAATTCTTGAAAGGTGAATCCAAGAACACATCAAAACAATCATTCACCACAATCCAGTAGGCGTCATCCCTGGGACATGGGCATGGTACAATATATGAAAATCCATTAAAGTAATCCCCTGAATTACAAACTCAAAAAAATTTACAAGATCAACTCATTAGAAGCTGAAAAACCATTTGACAAAATAAAAGACTCCTTCATGCTAAATGCTTGGAAAGATAGGAACTTAGGGGACTTATCTAAACATAATAAAAGCAATATACGATTCATTAACTGCCAACAACAAAGTGGAGAAAAAATTGAATCAATAACGCTGAATTAAGGGACAAGACAAGGCTGCCCACTCTGTCCCTATTTATTCAATATAGTACTCAAAGTTATAGCTACATCATCTATTAGACAAGAAAAGGAAGTCAAAGGATACAGACTGGAAAGGAAAAATTCAAGGTATCACTATTTGCAGATGATATGATGAGATACATAAGTGACCACAAAAATTCTACCTGAGAATTCTTACAACTTATAAGCAATTTCCGAAAAAGCTACTGGATAGAAAAGTACCTCAAACAAATCATTAGCTTTCGTCTACACAAAGAATAAATGGGTTGAGTGAGAAATTAGGGAAAGAAAACCATTCACAATACTCACAAATAATACAAAATGTCTTCGTGTAATGCTAATAAAGCAAGTGAAAGATCTGTATGACAAGAGCTTCAACTCCCTGAGAAGGAAATCAAAGAAGGCCTGAGAAGATGGAAAGATCTCCCATACTCATGGATTGATAGTACTAACACAGTAAAAATGACCACCTTAACAAAAGCAATCTACAGATTCAATGTAATCTTATTAAAATTCTCTATCAATTCTTCAAGAAGATAGAAAAAGCAATGTTCAACTTCATATGGAATAACCAGAAATAACAGGATAGTGAAACCAATTGTCAAAAATGAAAGAACTTCTGGGGAAATCACCATCCCTGACTTCAAGATGTACTACACAGCAATAGTGATTAAAACCAGATTGAATTGGTACAGAGACAGAGACAGAAAAATTGATGAAGGGAAGGAATAGAGTTGAAGACCCTGAAATAAACCAACACAAGTATGGTCACTTGATTTTTGACAAAGAAGCCAGAAGCATACACTGGAAAAAAGAAATCCTCTTCAACAATCGATGTGGGTCTACTTGGTAGTCTACAAATACAGAAATTCAAAGTGATCCATTTTTATCTCCTTATACACAGATTAGGTGCATGTGAATCAAGGGCCTGCACATAAAACCAGATACACTGAATCTAATAGAAGAGAAAATGGGAAATAGCATTAAACATATGAGCACAGTCAAAAATTTCCTCAACAGAAATACAGTGGCTTGGCTCTAAGATTAACAGTTGAAAAATGTGACCCCCTGAAACAGAAAAGCTTCTGTAAACAAATGACACTGTTAATATCACAAAATGGCAGCCTACAGATTGGGAAAAATTTTTTACTAAACGTAATAGGGCTAATATCCAAAATTTACAAAGTGCACAACAAGCTAGATTTCAGAGAACCAAATAACCAAAGTAACACATGGGCTACTGAGGTAAATATAATTCTCAACTGAGGAACATCAAATGGCTGAGAAGCACTTAAAGAAATGGTCAAGGTCCTTAGTCATCAGTACAATGAAACTCGAAATTAAAGTTGGATTCCACCCTACATCAACCAGAATGTCTAAGATAAAAAAAGAAAAAAAAGAAAAACTGAAGTGACTGAAGATCTTGTCAAGAATATGTAGAAAGAGAAAAAAAAAACCAACACTCCTTCATAGCTACAGGGAATTGTAAGCTGTTACATCCACATTGGAAATCCATCTGGCTGTTCCTCAGAAAATTGGAAACTGTTCTACCTGAAGACACAGTTATACTGTTCCTGGAAATATATGCAAAAAATGATCCACCATATCAAATAAATAAAATGCTCAGATATGTTGAAAGCAGCCTAGTGGATGAGAGACAGGAGCTAGAAACAACTGAGATGTCCCCCAATGGAAAAATGGATAAATAAGATATGGCACATTTTCATCATATAATATTACATAGCTGTTAAAAATGAGGACATCACAAAATTTGCAGGCAAATGGATGGAACTATAAAATATCCTAAGTGCTATAAAACAGAACAAAAAGGATGTACGTGGTGTGTACTCACCGATAAGTAGATATTATTCAAAAAGCTCAGAAACCTATGATACAACTCGTAGATCATAGGAAGCTTAATAAGAAGGAAGACCAAAGTATGGGTCTTTTAATCCCACTTACAAAGGGAAACAAAACAATCATGGGAGGAAGAGGGAGGAGGGAACTTGGTGGAAAAGCAGAGGGAGAGGGAAAAAAAGGAGGGAAGAATCAGGCATTGTAGAAGACAGGAAATAAGTACAGAGAGACAGGAGAATGAAGACCAATATGTAGCTGGGTAGGGTGATGAACATTTGGAACAATGAGCAAGACCCAGACAAGAGGGATGTAAGAATCCCCTTGCTCAATGGGGATGACATTGATATAAATGCCCAACTGTGTAGAGATACAATCTGAAGAGGCCACCTCCACTATGTAGATATGCATCACAGTTGAAGGATGGAGCTACACATCCATCTCAAACCTTTGAGCTCAGATTTTTTTTCCTGTCTAAATGTAAAATGGAAGCAAAAATTGGAGCAGAGACTAAATAAAATGATCACCCAGAAATCGACACACTGGGATCTATCCCATGCACAGACACCAAAGCCCTACACTATTGATGCTTTCACGCTGTAATTGAAGACAAGAACCTAGCATTGATGTCCTCTTTTTTGTTATTGAATATTTTCATTATTTACATTTCAAATGTTATCCCCTTTCCTGGTTGCCATCCCAGGAAACCTCCTATCCCATCCCCCTCACCCGGCTTCTGTGAGAGTGTTATTCCACCAACCCACTCCAGCTTCCCAGACCTTGCATCCCCCTACACTTGGGCATCAACCCTCCAAAGGATTAAGGGCCTCTTCTCCCAGTGGTGGCCTACAAGTTCATCCTCTGCTACATATGCAGTTGGAGCCATGGGGTCCCTTCATGTGTACTTTATTGTTGGTGGTTTAGTTTCTGGGAGCTCTGGGGATTCTGACTGTTTGATGTTGTTTTTCTCTGACTGAGGCTGCAAACACCTACAGTCCTTTCTCTAACTCCTCCATTGTGGACCACATGCTCAAATAATATCAAAACAACACTATGATTCTACCTTGTACCAGTCAGAATGACTAAGATCAAAAACTTAGGTAACAGCAGATGCTGTCTACGATGAGGAGAAAGAGGAACATTCCTCCATTGCTGGTAGGATTGCAAGCTGGTATAAACCCTCTGGAAATCAGTCTGGTGGTTCCTCAGAAAACTGGACATAGTACTACCTGGGACTCATCTATACCTCTCCTGGGCATATACCCAGAAGATGCTCCAACATAAAACAAGAACATACAGTCCAGTATGTTCATAGCAGACTTATTTATAATGGCCATAAGCTGGAAACAACTGAAATATCACTCAGCAGAGAAACGGATACAGAAAATATGGTACACTCACAAAATGGAGTACTACACAATTATTAAAAATGATGATTTCTTAAAATTCACAGGCAAATGGATGGAACCAGAAAATATCATCCTCAGTGAGGTAATCCAATTACAGAAGAACCCATGGTATGGGTTCACTAATGAGTAGAAATTACCCAAAAAGTAGATCAGAAAACAAAGGATACAACTTACAGACCATAGGAAAACATATGTGGATGTACAAAGACAAACATTGGACTGAACGTTGGGACTCCAATGGAGGAATTCAGGCAAGCACTTTAGGAGCTAAAAGGGTTTGCAACCCATTAGGAATATATCACTATCAACCAACCAAACACTTGAAAAGCTCCCAGGATCTAAACTACCAACCAGAGAGTACACTTTGAGGGACCCATGGCTATAGCTGTATATGTAGCAGAAGATTGCCTTATCTGGCATCACTGGGAGGGGAGGCACTTGGTCCTGTGGAGGCATGATGACCCAGGATAGGGGAACACAAGGATGCAGAGCCTGGAGTGGATGGGTGGTTGGGGTGGACCTTGATAGTGGCAGGGTGAGGGAGGAGGGAATAAGGGATTGTGGAGGTGAAAGTTGGAAGAGGAATAACATTTGAAATATAAATAAATAAAATAACTAATAAGAAAAAAGTCTTTCTGGTCTCAGTGGGTGCCATGAGAAGATCTTGGGTGCTACCTCTACACCAAGTCCCACAACACCCAGAACAACTTTGACTCTCAGATGCTCTAACATACTCAGGATCATAGGTGAGGAGGCTTCAACATTGGCCCCAACACCTGGAGTAACTGTCCCCCAAGTGATCCAGGATGCAGGAACCCCCACCCAACTAGTGGCACAGGATCCTTCAAGTCTAAGCCAGTGCCCTGAGGAGACCTTGGGAACAAGCTACACACCCAGTCCCACAAAACCAGAGGAATCTCAACTTTAAGGTGCTCTAACGTGCCCAGGATACACGATCTTAGGTTCTTGGCTACACAAGCATTTCAGGATCCCAGAGGCAGCGTTGACACACTCAGAATCTCAGGATCACAGGAACCCAGAATCACAGGGTCACAAAGACAGCTGAACTCTCAGGAGTTCTGACACAAACATGGTCCCAGGAGGGACAGGCGCCTTTCAGAGACAGCAATGGCAGGTAGAACAAGAGATAACCAGAGGGAGAGAGGTAATCACTGAAATATAAGCAATAGAAATGAAGAAAAGCAACATTAAGACTTAAACTCACTTCTGATGATGATAAAAATGACATTAGAAGGAAATAAATAATTCCCTGAAAAAATGCAGGAGAACACAGCTAAATAGGTAGAAGTCCTGAAATAAGAAACACACAAAAAAAAATAACATTATGAAGTGCAGGAAAACACAATCAACAGATCAAGGAATTTAACAAAACCATCCAGTATCTAAAAATGGAAAGAGAAACAATAAGGAAACCACAATGTGAGACAATCCTAGAGATAGAGAACCTAGGAAAGAGATCAGGAGTCATAGGTGCTAGCATAATGAAAGAATGCATGAGATAGAAGAAAGAATCTCAGGTGCAAAAATACCATAGAAAACACTGACACAAGAGTGAAACAAACTGCAAAATGCAAAAATATCCTAATCCAAAATATCCAAGAAATCCAGAGACACAATGAGAAGAAACCTTAGGATAATAGTTATAGAAGAGAGTGAAGATTCTCAAGCTAAAGAGCCAGTAAATATTGTCAACAAAACTATAGAAGAAAGTCTCCTAATCTAAAGAAAGAGATGCACATGAACATAAGAGAAGCCTGCCGAGCTCCGAGTAGAATGGACCTGAAAAGAAATTCCTCCTGTCACATAATAGTCAAAGCACAAAATGCACAATACCAAGAAAGAACATTAAAAGCAGTAAGAGAAAAATGTCACTTAAAATATAAAAGCAGGCCTATGAGAATTATTCCAGCCGTCTAACCAATAACTAAATGCAAGAACATCCTGGGCAGATGTCATACAGACCTAAAGAGAACACAAGTGGCAGCCCAGGCTACTATATCCACCAAAACATTCAATTACAATTGATGGAGAAAACAAGATATTCCATGTCAAAAATGAATTTGCACAATATCTGTCCACAAATCCAGACCTATGAAGAATAATAGGTGTAAAACTCCAACACAGGAGGGAAACTCCTCCCTAGACAAAGCAAGACAATAAATTTTAACAGCCCAAAAAAAGATAACCACACAAACATAATTCCATCTCATAACAACCAAAATTACAGGAAGCAATAATAAATTTTCTGCAATATCTTTTAACATCAGTGGACTCAATTCCCCAATCAAAAGTCATAGACATACAGACTGGATATTTAAACAGTACCCAGCATTGTGCTGCATACAGGAAATATACCTCAGTGACAAGGACAGACACTATCTCAGAGTAAAAGACTACAAAAAATTTTCCAAGCATTTGGTCCCAAGAAACAGGCTGGAGTAGCCATCCTAATATCGAATAAAATAGATATTCAACCAAAAGGTTTCAAAAGAAAAAAATAACAAGGAAGGACACTTGAAAGAAAGTTGAACCAAGAAGAAGTCTCAACACTCAATACCTATGCACCAAATACAAGGGCACACACATATATAAAAGAAACATTACTAAAGCTTAAAGCACACAATGCACCTTACATAATAAAGGTGGGAGACTTCAACACCATACTCTTATCAATGCACAGATCATGGAAACAGAAAATAAGCAGAGACACAGAGAAACTAACAGAACTTACACACCAAATGGTATCTCAAATATCTATAGAACATTTCATCCTAAAACAAAAGTATATATCTTCTTCTCAGGACCTCATGGTACCGTCTCCAAAATTGACCATATAATTGGTCACAAAACAGGCCTCAACAGATACATGAATAGTGAAATAATCCCATAGGGATGCAGAATATTATGTATAATTATAGATCACCAGGGACTAATGCTGGTCTTCAATAAGAACAAAAACACTGGAAAGCTCACATACATATGGCAGCAGAACAATACTCTCTGGAAAGATAACTTGGTCAAGGAATAAATAAATAAATAAATAAATAAATAAATAAATAAATAAATAAATAAAAGACATTTTAGAATTCACTGAAAGTGAATGCAAAACATGCCAAAACTTGTGGTACACAGTGAAAGCAATGTTAGGAAGAAAACTCATAGCCCTAAGTGTCTCCAAAAATTTGTGGAGAAATCATCCAGTAGCAGGTTGAAAGCACATCTGAAAGCTCTAGAACAAAAACAAGAAAATACACCAACTGAGGGATGAAATCAACCAAGGAGAAACAAACAGAGGTCTACAAAGAATCAATGGCAATAGGAGTTGGTTCTTTGTGAAAACCAACAAGATAGATAAATCCTTAGGCAGACTAAACAAAGGGCACAGAGACAGTAACCAAATTAATAAAATCAGAATGAAAACGAAGACAACAACAGAAACCGAGGGTTTTCAACAAGTCATCAGATTCTAGTACAGAAGCCTATACTCAATAAACTGGAAAATCTAGATTAAATAGACAATATTCTAGAGAGGTACTGGGGACCAAAATTATATCAGAATCACATAAACCATCTAAATAGTCCCATAACCGTTAAGAAATAGAAGCAGTCATTAAAATTTTCCAAAAAAAAGCGCCATGGATCACATGGTTTTAGTGCAGCATGTTATCAGACCTTCAAAGAAGATGTAATACAAATATTCTTCAACTATTTCACAAAATAGAAAGAGAAGGAACACTGCCCAATTCGTTCTATAAGCCACAATTATGTTAATACCTAATCCACACAAAGACCCAACAAAGAAAGACAACTTCAGACCAATTTCCCTCATGAATATGGATGCAAAAATACTCACTTAAGTTCTCTTAAACAGAATCCAACAACAATTAAAATAATGACCCAACATGATCAAGGAGTCATCATTTCAAGGATGCAGGGATGGTTCAATGTATGAAAATTCATGACCATAATCCACTATATAAACAAACTCAAACTACAAAAACAAAACATGATCATCTCATTAGATGCTGAGAAGGCATTTGAAAAAATTCAACACCAATTCATGGTAGAAGTCTTGGAAAGATCAGGAATTCAAGGCTCATAACTAAACATAGTAAAACCAATATACAGCAAACTAGTAGCCAACATCAAACTAACTGGAGAGAAACTTGAAGCAATCCCACTAAAATCAGGGACTAGAAAAGGCTGCCCACTCTCTCCATATGTATTGAATAAAATATTCAAATTCCTAGCCTGAGCAATTAGACAACAAGAGGAGGTCATAGGGAAAAATTTGAAAAGGAAGTAGTCAAAATATCACTATTTGCAGATTATATGAAAATATAATTAAATGACCCCAAAATTTCTATCAAAGGATACCTAAACCTGAGAAACAACCTCAGCAATGTATCTGGATATAAAATTAACTGAAACAAATGAGTAGCATTCCTATACTAAAAGGACACACAGGCTGAGAAAGAAATTATCGAAACAATAACTTTCACAATAGTCCCAAATAATATAAAAACAATTATGTCACTCTACTCAAGCAAATGAAAGACCTGTAAGACAAGAACTTCAACTCTCTGAAGAAGAACATTAAAGAAGATATCAGTAGATGGAAAGACCTCAAGTACTCGTGGATTGGCAAGATTAATTTATTAAAAATGACAATCTTGCTGAAAGCAATCTACAGATTCAATGCAATTCCCATCAAAATACCCACTCAATTCTTCACAGAACTAGAAAGAGAAATTCTCAAATTCATTTGGAATAACAAAAAATTTAGGATCACAAAAACTATTCTCAACAATTAATGAACTCCTGGGGGAATCACCATCCCTGACCTCAAGCTGTATTACAGAGCAACAGTGATAAAAATAAAACTGTATGGTATTGGTACAGAGACAGGCAGATACGTAAATGGAATAGAACTTAAGACCCAGAAATGAACCCACACACTTATGGTCACTTGATCTTTGACAAAGCATCTAAAACCATCCAGTGGAAAAAAGACAGTATTATAAACAAATGATGCTGGATCAACTGGAAGTTATCATTTACGAGAATGCAAATCAATGCATTCTTATCTCCCTGTCATAAGTTCAAGTCCAAGTGGATTTAGGATCTCCACATAAAACTAGATACAGTGAATCTAGTAGAAGAGAAATTGGGAAAGTGCCTTGAACACACGGGCACAGGAGAAAAGTTCTTGAAGAGAACACCAATGATTTATTAAGAATTGGAAAATTGGACCTCATAAAAATGCAAATCTTCTGTAAGGCAATGGACACTGACAATAGGAGACAACAGCATACAACAGTTTGAAAAAAATATTTACCAATCATACATCTAATAGAGGGTTAACGTTCACTACATAAAAATAACCCAAGAAGCTCCACTCCAGAGAATCAAAGAGACCTATCAACAAATGGAGTGAAGAGCTAAACAGAAAAAAATACTCATTGGGGAATATTGAAAGGCCCAGAAGCATCTAAAGAAATGCTTAACATCCTTAATCATCAGAGAAATGAAAATCAAAGCAACCCTGAGATTCCACCTCACACAGTAAGAATGGCTAAAATCAAAAACAGGTGACAGCAGGCACTGGTAAGGATGTAGAGAAAGAGGAACACTCCTCCATCTTTGGTGAGGTTGCAAGCTGGTGCACCCACTCTAACAATCAGGCTGGTAGTTCCTCAGAAAAATGGACATTGTATTACCTGAGAACCCAGCCATACCACTCCTGGACTTATGCCAATATTGCCTCAATATATAACAAGGACACATGGTATAATATGTTCATAGCAGCCATATTTGCAATAACCAGAATCTGGAAAGAACACTGACATCCTTTAACAGAGAAATGGATACAGAAAATGCGGTATATTTACACAATGTAGTACTGATCAGATTTTAAAAACAATGATTTCATGAAATTCTTAGGCAAAACCCTGGAACTAGGAAATATAAACCTGAGTGAGATATACCCATCATAAAAAAAAGACACACATAGTAGGCACTCCCTGTTAAGTGGATATTACCCCAAAGCACGAAATACCCATGAAACAATTCACAGATCACATGAAGCTAAAGAAGAAGGAAGACCAAAGTGTGGATGCTTCAGACCTTCTTATTAGGGTGAACAAAATACTCACAGGAGGAAATTTGGAGACAAAGTGTGGAGCAGAGACCTAAGGAAAGGCCACATTTGGACCTGCCCACCTGGTGATTTCTTGCATATACAGTCACCCATCCCAGACACTATTGAGGATGCCAAGAAGTACATGATGACAGGAGGCTGATATACCTGTGAACTGAGAAGCTCTGACAGAACCTTACAAATACCAAAGCAGATGCACACAGCCAACCATTGGACCTATCACAGGGTATTCAAAAAAGGGACTGGAGGAGCTGAAATTATTTGCCACCACAAAGGAAGAACAAAAATATTAAGCACCCAGAAACCCCAGAGCTTTCAGGGAATATACAACCAACAAAACAATTCACAAGGAGAGTCTCATAGATTTATCCAGATATATAGCTGAGCATGTTTTTTTGAGGCAACAATGGGAGAAGAGGCCCTTCATTCTGTGAAGGCTCCATGCCTAGTATAGGGGAATGCCAGTGCTAGGATGCTAGAATGGGTGTGGGAGAACACCCTCATAGAAGCAGGATGAGGGGAATTACATAGCAGTATTCTGAGGGAAAAGCCAGAAAAGGAGATAACATTTGAAGTGTAAGTAAAGGAAGTAGCTAATAAATAAATAAATAAATAAATAAATAAATAAATAAATAAATAAGCTTATGCAGGAATGTCATGGCAAGTCTTATCTTTGGAGCCTTGGGAATATTGGGTTGGCATTCAGGGAAGCTTTCCAGAGAATGTCACCAGTAAAGCTGCTGCAAAATCAGTACATCAAGATGTTCACCTGATAGTGAGATAGACTAGGTGGAATTATCTCTGGGTGCTCTCCCCATGGGGAAAGAAGTACTGTAGAACAATGACCAGGGGAGTCTTGAAATGTTCTAAATAAGACTGCAGGGTTACATTCTAGAATGATTAGCAGGGAACACTTGTGTGGATTATGACTATGCAGTACTCTTGATGTCTGTAGAAAGCACTGGAGGAAAATGATCTGGGAGATCCTTTCCAGATATATTCATCCAATCTAGGACTGGACAGTGTACAGAAGTTCCAGGTTGGCTTTTGAGAAGAGAATTAAGAAGAAAACAAGGTATAGTTGGTACAGGATTAGAAATTATCTTCTGGTTATACCATAGAGACAGAGTTGGTTTTCAAGGAATCAAAAAAGAATTCCACTAAAAGACATCATAAACGAGAGAGTATGTTTGGACATGTGAGGATAATGTTAGCAGCTAATGTTCTTCAGGGTGTTCTTGTGGAACAGAAGTGTGACCTCTGCTGGCAGATCTAGGCACTGGATGACAGAGATGAACAGGTATATGTGGTGTTGGAGCAGTAGCCAGGCAAAGCGTCTATGACAACAGATGCACCTGGAATACAAGGAATTGTTCTGGGAGAAAATTATATACACAGGATGTGCCGAATAATGGTTGACTCACGAATTAGCTCTGCAAGTGTAGATACCCTGGGGCAGGTGATTACTGTAGTTCCTCAGTAGGTAATTCCAGTAAAGATTTTATGTCACCAGAGCAATGCCAAGGAATATGGCCGTGGAACTGACAGCAGAGGTTTTGAGGACAATCAATCATAGCTGGCACAAGCCAGCTATGGTGGTGTGAAAAAGATTGATCCTAGTAGGCTCATAGACTTGAATTCTAGGTAGCTAGGATTTGGCACTGTTAGAAGGGGTGTCATTTTTGGAGGAAATGTGGACTTGTTGGAGAAAGTAGATCATTTTGAAGTGGACTTTGAGGTCTCATGTGCTCAAACCAATGCATTTTGTGTGCTTACAGAGTTATGAGTTGACAGTGTAGCAATGGTCCATGTAGGCTTTGTTCCAGACATGACCAGTGAATGAATGATACCACAGCTGATGAGCGACCATGAGATTTAATCCCTGAACAATGTAAACAGCTCCGTCTAGTTAGGTTAGGATCAGTCCATGAGTCACATCTGATGGGACGCCTATGAATAGGCAGTCAGGCTTGGAGAGTACACATGGTTCAGGGAGGATTGTATCTCCAGAATTCATCATGGAAAGCCAGCTATGGTGGTATGAAAAACGTTGATCTTAGTAGGCTCATAGACTTAAATTCTAGATAGCTAGGATTTGGCAGTTATAAGGGGTGTCATTCTTGGAAGAGGTGTGGACTTGATGGAGAAAGTGGAACATTATAAGGTGGATTTTGAGGTCTCCCATGCTCAAACTATGCCTACCTTGGCACATAGTTCCCTGCTTCTGCCTGAGTATTTAAATAAACCTGACACCTATTTCTCAAGCGTCACTTCTGCCACCAGAGCTTCTCCCTTCTTGCCATGAGGAAATGGACTAAATGTTTCAACTTTAAGCCAGCACAAATTAAACCTTTTTCTTTGTAAGGGATGTTGTGTTTCAATGACTCTCTAGCAGTTCTATAACTGCTGACAGGTTTTGTACTTTCCCATTGCCTCCCATTTGCTTCATCATTAAATTACATTCCTAAAGCAAATTTCAAATATCTAGTCTCTTATGTGGAATTAAATTGTTCATAGGAGTGGTTACCTGTGGGTCCCGCGGCAGAAACACAGGGAAGGTTTCCAGAGTGGCAGACCACAATAACACATGAAAGTCCAAAGGGGTTTCAGGAGTTTTATTGTTCATGGTGTGTGGTAGGTGGTGTAGATGCGCACCCCCCCCCCCCCGTTTAAGACAGTGCTGGCCTGACTTAAATAGGGAGAGGGAAAAGAACAGGGTCACTTAATTTAGCTATACCCTCCACCTTTTAGGTAACTCATTAATATAGAAATCTTTCGAGGATTAAGCCTTTGGTCATGCACTCTACCTGTAGCCCTATGTGACTGCAAGGTGCAGATCAAATGGAGATCATAGACCACATTTCAGGAGCCTGGAAACCAGGGGCGTGGCAAGATATGTGCTGTCAATACAGAGGCAATGGACACCTGTTGGGTGTCTGGCTACCTCAAAACTAGTGCTCTACCAAGGATACCAAATCATTATTTCACGGTCCTACAGTTAGCAAGGTCCAACCTGAAAAAAACGAGGTCCTGTGTGTGTCCTTATATCCTCTTAGTGCATTCTTTGGAGATTCTTGGACATACCAGAAATTGCTCTGTGTGTACCTAGGAAAAATCACTGGAATTGGAAATGTCACAGTTATACTTCGCTTGGGGAGCTCACCAAGAAAGTCTGCAAAAGTTTCATGGACATAGCTATGCCTGGCAGTGTACAGATGTTGCTGTCACATAGGAGTTAGGGCACACAGAATTCAAACCAGTACTAGAACAATGCAAAAACTGAATATCATCCTGCACGTGATTGGAGAGGTTTCAGCAATTGCTTGACTGAGCTAAGTCTGGGAGGTTGAGAAAGGTTGTTCCACAATTCCTTGAAGCTCATAGGGCAAATATGACATTAAATATGTTCATTCAGAAGTGCATGCAGCAATAGAGAGATGGCACAGACAATGTATATTTAGGCAGTATGGAACAGAAATCGCAAAGGTAGGAATTATACAGAAGAGGTAGATTAAGGACAATAAGGACTGTGGTAAGGTTGCCCTGGATGTCACAAAGTATAACTTCTGTAGGCTTTGACAATCTGAAGCTGAACATTGGAGCACCTGAAGAATGGACTGAAGCTGGAGGGTTTGTTTCCAGGTCTTCTGATCCTCAAAATGGTTATGCAACCTGTGAATCCAGATTAAGAACATGAGCAGTTGAGATGGTGACTATTTGCTTGTTTCTTTGCGAACTGGCTTGAGAAGCTTTACAGATGAATTATGATTTGAGTTAGGGCTGGTAGTGAGTGGTGCCCAAGCTCCAAAAGAATGCCTCTAAGAAAAGCCATTCTTTCTTCAGAACATCAAGATCTAAGCCTAGACTTTGTCTATAGTGCAGGAGAGCTCTTCGTAGTGTTTCTGTCAGACAAAAATGTTACCTGTGTTAGTCTGAGGAATTGAACAGGAAAACTAGACTGATTACAAAGCATTGGCTTAAAAAATAGCCCTAACTTGTAGTTTTGGTTCTTGCAGAACCTTCCATGAAAATTTGGTGTAGGGGCTACTTCACATTAGACAACCATGCAATGATGGTCTTGAATCATTGGAACTCAACTGGTAAGGCCCAAGTATTAGCCCTGTGAACAGGGAGTTAGACTTTACAGTATAAAATTGTCTCAATCAGTCTTAGTCATGGGTAAATTAGGCAAACATATTTAGGGTACCTCTTATGTGACAGGAGTTACAGACTTGACACAAAGGAACTATACTTTCAACAAAGACTATTATGACAAGCAAATGAAGCATATGCATGGTCAGAAAGAGTGACCAGAGCAGAAATTTGAGAGTATTAGTCAATAATAAACACAGAAATGCTGTGTGGATGCTCTAGGACCTGAAGAGGGCTGGTAATAGGAGATGTCACTGGAAGGACACTTTCAAACTTGCCCACAAAGGAACCCCATGTGTAATGTGCACATACCTAGCTAGAACTTCTTCCCGTAAGACAGTTTGTGGACAAACTACTGCAAAAACTCACCAGGAAATTTAGTACAATGCTGGGTCTCTGAAGTCAAGCTCAAAAGTGTGAAGAAGTCACTGGCAGGCAAAGGCTTGTAGATCTCTTCTTACAAACCTGGTACACACACTGTCCACAAAAACTGGACTGAAATACAGAGATGGCACAGGAAGCTGGGGGCAAGAGAACCTAATGAAGGGCTTAGATGCAAAGGCTGCATAATAGAACATAGGCCTGTGAATGTGTACATGGTATGGATGGGAGAGATTCATGAAAGCTACTTAGGTAACAATGTTGAGAGCAAACCACATCCACATTTAGGCTTTAGCATGTTGGGTTAGAAAGGATATATTGGTTCTCCAGGAATTCAAGAGGTAACACAAAACATGTGTAACCAGTACTAATCAGCAACAGTGATGGTGGCACTGGAAAGGAAGGTTCATGTGAGCACACCTACAAGAGAAAATGTATGAGATAAATATATATGCACTTGTTGGGAATAGAAAAGTTGTGCTTAATTAGGGAAAACTTACCATATTAAGCATATTTCATCACTGCGATAACAAATTTTATGAGTCAAGGAAGAAACCTATAGGCAAAAATAAAAGCACATGACACTGAGGAATACTACATAATGTTTGCCCGCAACAGGTTCCTCAGCTTGGCACTTGTACAACAAAGAACTACTTCTGAAAGGTAGAAACACTCAGAGAGTCCCCCAAACTACCTTAAGAATCATTAGTCAAGGAGCTGTCAAAAGTCTTTTGTACAAATCATTTTATAGACAAGTGGTTTAAGCATGTCTCCCCAGATCCTCCCCGTTTCTTCTCCCTATTTAACTCTGGACTGCCCTGCGTTTTACAGGGTACTTCCAGAACCATCCACCATCTGTCATGACAATAAATCCTTTTGGAACCAAGGACTTCCTCGTGTTATTGGGACTTGCCACCACCAAAGCCTCCAGCCACTGGAACCTTAGACTTCATCATGTATGTGGGACCGCACCAGCACAGAAACTTCCTGGGACGTATCTGAGTCTGCTGCAGCTTTATTTTTTCCCACATTTGGTGCCCACAGGTAGCACAAAGACCCACGGACTTCAAGAACTGGGCAGCCCCAGTCTGCTACAGGTGAATACATCCCGCAGGATGATAGGCCAAGGCTCTCTCTGTCTCCCTCACCTATCCCAGGACATGCGAGCTTGTCACTTCACACAGCACAGCTCTGTGACCTCCCAACATTCTCTGTTCTGCTGAGCCTCCCCACCATGGTGTCTGGGGCCACAAGCAGAGATCCCTTCCTCCCCACTGGAGAGAGCCCTGCTCCTGCCCCCAAGGATCCGCAGACTGGCTTTGCTCCCTGCCCAGACTAGAAAAACTCAGCTGAGCTCCCCGCTGCGCTTGTCTGGTGTTGTGACAAATCGACTCAGTGAAGATTCTGTGCTTCTCCCTTGCTGACTGAAGCTGCAGCTGCTTAATCTCTCACCTGGAGGACCCCTGTGTTTCAGCCACGAGGACACACACCTTCTAACAAGCTGGTCAGGCCGCAGAGTCTGCTAAGCAAGTACAGTAACCAAATTTCTCCTGTGGGTGCTGCCAGGGCCTCTTTCTTCTCCCCAGCCCCTTGTTTCTCTCTGCTGTGGGTTGGCTGATTGAGTGCCCACATGCTCCCGTCTTGGTCCTTCGGCAGCCTCTCAGCGATCTGAGAGCCCAAGGGCTTGAGACCAGTCGGTTCCTGGCTGCCTCGGTGTGCGGGGATCCCCAATTCCTCTCCCCCCTCATTTTCTTGGCTGTGGGTCAGTTGGTCATGTGCCCACATGCCTCCAGTCTCAGTCCTTCCACAGCCTCTCAGCAGTCTGAGAGCTCAAGGGCTTGTGACCAGTAGGTCTCTGGCCAACTTCTGATTTAGGCATCCCCAAACCCTGAGCTCTGCACCCCAGAGGAACCAGACTGAGAATTCCCCATGCCGGGTGGGACCCCGCAGTGCTTCCCCAGTGTTGAAGGGAATAAACTCAGCCAAGATCCCGTTTGTGTGTGCTCCTGACATGCTGAGTTACAATCCCAGCCTACCACGTCATGGCAGACACACGGTCTCACAATGCAACAGAGACTCATGCCTGCATGTGCCCACACATGGGCCTACATCATTCCCTACAGGTGGTAGAGGATGTGGGCAAAGACAGCTTCAAGAGTACCTCCCGCTGGCACCCAACAAGACCCTCTCCATGGAACCATGAGTAACACCAGCCTAGTTCACAAGACTAAGCAGGTCTCTCTCTTGCTCTTTCCATGTGTTTCAAGCCAGTGTTTTCTCTCTGACTCTTAGCTACCACTAGCTCCTACCTGGCTCAAAAGACTAGGTCTATCTCTCTCTCTCCCTCTCCTCCACCTGTTCTCCAGCTCAAGGGCAAGTTGGCAGCTCTCTAGCCTCCACTCTGCCCATCCCCCAGCTCCACAGAGAGGGCTCCTTCACAGCAAACAGCTGTCTTTCAGGCCACAGTGCCTGCCATGACTCTCGTTCTAAGACTCTTTCCCTTGGTTGAGCGAGTCCCCTTTCGTTTTGAGCTCTCAGGAGTGCCTACTTCAGTCTTTCACACACTGTCTGCTATCATAGTTTTCTTTCTCTCACCTCATGTGTCCTCTAACTCAACAAGATGGCGGCGATTCCCTAATCTCCATGCTCTGACCCTCACCCAAGGATCAGCATTTTGTGCCCTGCCTGCTAACTTCTCAGGAGCACTGGCTCTAAACTCTAGTCCCCAGTGATTTTCCTTCAGGGGATCAGTCTTTCACAGGTTGCCTGCTAGCCTAGTGTAGACTTCACCCACTCCTCCGCGATTTGTGGCTGGTTACAGCCCAGCCAGTTTGCCTGAAGCAACAGAGCCAGATCTCTGCTTGCTCCCTTACCCCTTCACCTCCTAGGTCATTTGCGGCCAGCTGTAGCTCAGCTGACTTGCCTGATAGCAGAGGGTCTGAGACTCAGTCTTCTCCCTTCATCCCTGTGTACCTCACAGATTCTTTCTTGCAACTAAAAACTCCAGGCTGAGTCATGAGAAACTGCTTGCCTCCTGCGAGCTTCTCCAAGGAGCTGCCAGCCATATTCCAACTTCCACATGTCTCCCCACCATGGCTCAGTTTTACACAGCCTTTTACTCCCTCTGACTCTCCTATCAAGCCTCTATGTTTCTTGCTTTGAGCTTTTCTTCAAGGATGGCCCTCTTATTCTCCTCTACATTTAGGACTACGAAGAAAAACAAATGGAGAATACACTGGCTTCTCTGCTAGAGCACCCAGCCACCATGTGGCAGCCCAGCCACCACATGGCAGAGCAGGCCACTCCCCTACTGCTTCTAAATCTTCCATTAATGCCTTTTCCCCCAACAGGAACACCTAAAACAACAGTGTTGTGCTTCTCAATCCAAATTTTTTTTCGCTTTTTGTTTAAATGTCTCCTTTTCTCTCTAACACCCATGATATATTCCCAACATTATTTTTTCAAATTCTTAAGACTTCGTCAAGGTTCAAAAGTCATTTAATCTACTTCCACAGGTCAAATCAACATACTGATCACCATTTCTCAGCTCTTAATTAACAACTAGTATCCTTTTACAGATAAACTGTTGCTGACCTAATTAACATGATGTTTTTCTTCCTCAGCCACCCAAAACAGACTCAAAGGTGCCTTCAAAGACTAAAATTTCCTCAAACACATTTGCCTTTCTAGGATCTCAATGCGTGCCTGCTCCCAAGTAGCCTAGTGCTTACTACACACCCTTTGCAGACATCCCCCTTATGGGGTGCTGCTTCCCTGTTGTGATTATCCTGAAGGTGTTCCCACAAGTCCAACAGAGACAAAGCCACCTCCTGGAACCTGCCTAGGATGCCAAGCTGCCTTCTTCCAGCCACATCGTCTGACTGAAGACCCAGAGACACATGCTGAACTCCAGACACATGCCAAAATCCAGAGACACATGCTAAATCCTCCAGCTACAAATGAACTCTTTTGCCAAAGTCAAATAGCTAAAGTTACATGTTAGTGAGGAAAACTTAATGTCTATCTAGATTAGTCAGATGTTACTACCCTCAAACTGTACCACTTGTATTCAATTGATTCAATGATCCCTTGCCTTCACAAACTCCCCAACTTCCCTTATACTGTGACTTAAATGTGATAACAACTGTGGCCTACATAGTGCTTTCTTTTGGCTTCCTCATCCAAAATTTTCACCACAGATGACACAGTCACCCCCCTTTTTAAAAAAAAAAAGTAAAGGGGAGGAGATGTGGGACTGCATAAGGGTATCCTGGTTCAGGGTTTAGCATGGGCCTAGAACCCTGAGCCTCTATGTCAGAACCGAGAGGAGTTCGGCCACGCCCTCAGAACCCAACCCAGTGTCCTGACACAGTCTCATCTCCATAGACCTACATTGTTCAGTGACATTGGTCATTACAGCCCCTTCCAAAGTGCACAGGTAGAGGGTGTGACTAGAGGCCTCAGGCCCTAAGGGTTTACATACTAATGAAGGCCAGAGCTGGGAGCAAATTAAGCATACCTCCCCAGAACCTCCCCAGATCCCCCTCCTTTCTACCTCCCTATTTAACTTGGGAGTGCCCTGAGTTTTATGGGAGTACTTCCAGATCCATCCAACATCCACCATGACAATAAATCCTTTTGGAACCAAGGATTTCCTCATGTCATTGGGGCCTGACACTGCCAAAACCTCCAGCCACTGGAATGTTAGAACTCCTCCTGTATGTATGACTGTGCCAGCAAAGGAACCCACCCACCCCCCGAATATCTCTGCCTCCTCTGCGGCTTTATTTTTTCCCACAATGTTCCTACTTCTCAAATGATTCTAGATTGTGTCATGTTACCAAAAGACAGGCCATCACTGTGAAGCTCTATCACACCTGGAAGAAGAATGTGGCACCATGGTCCACATGGTACTGAATGTGATGAAAAAAAAAAAAGACGCAAGATTCCAGTGGTAAGAGACTCCAAACATTCTGATAATCTCAAAGCCAGGGAACCTTGTCATAAATGGAGGTCCAGCAGATAGTTCTGGAGAAGCACTGTCTGGGAGGATGGACATAGCAGAATTGAGGTTTTATTTGGGGATTCTAAAAAGGGATGCCCAGTGCAGCTGCTTTGTGACCATGAGGATACCCAGTTCAGATATGCCAACATAGGAAACTCATGTGTAATATGAAAATGTTTAGCTAAGCATCCACCAATATAGACTACTATTGTGGACTCACTACTTACTGTACTCACCAGGAAATTGGATCCCCATATGGATAAAGGAAGACAAGCATGGAAGAGTAAAAGAGGGCAGTAGAAGTCCAATCTCTGTAGATCTCATCATGGGTACAGTGTGTGCACCAGGTCCATCATAAATGGGACAGAAAAAGTAGAAACAGAAAATGAAGCAGAATCTAGAGAAACAACAAATGATGTTAGATGCTAAAGCTACATGATCTCTCCTACACCTGGTGTTATTTTCATGGTGTGGACAGGAGAGACTCTGTGAAACTATTCAGGAAAAGATGTTTATACAAATGTGTGTCCAGTGTTGGGCCTCAAAGTATGTGGATGCAATGGGTATCTTTGTTCTCCAGGAATTCAAAAGAGATAATACTGAATCTGTGTGAGCAGAAGTATTCTGGCAGAGTGAAGATGCCACAGGAAGGGAAACTTCTGGAAAGTTCAGCAACAATGAACAGTTACTGAGATGTGTGTCTCTCAAACAGTGAGGCACTGTGGAGCTTCATTCTGGGAAACCGTACCATAGCAATCAAGGCAGAACCTTCATTGTTCGTTACTGTGAATACACAGATCAGGAATCAAGGAAGAAATATAGAGGTGCCGGGCGGCAGTGGCACACGCCTTTAATCCCAGCACTTGGGAGGCAGAGGCAGGTGGATTTCTGAGTTCCAGTGTTCGAGGCTAGCCTGGTCTACAAAATGAGTTCCAGGACAACCAGGGCTACATAGAAAAACCCTGTCTCAAAAATCCAAACCAAAAAGAAAAAAAAAAAAAGAAAGAAATCTGGAGGCAAGAACAAATGCAGATACCACTAAGGAATACTACATAATGCTTCATACTCAATAGGTAACTTGTCTTCCCTTCATCTACAACACAGAACTAACTCCTACATTTTGGTAACACCCATAGTGTGCTCCGCACTACCCTAACAATCATTACTCCAGTTAGCTCTCAAAATAGTTTTTACAGACCATTTCATGGGAGAATGTTGACAGATGACTCTAGATTGTGTCACATTAATATAAAAGAAACAGTCTTGGTGAGGCTGTATCACATCTAGTAGAGGAATGTGGTAACACATTAGACATGATGATTCTGATGAAAAATAATTCAAGATTATAAGGTTAATAGAATCAAGAAAAACATTCTGAGAGTCTCAAAATCAGGCAATCTGTGTCATAATTGGTAGTCAAGCAAATGAGGCTAGAGAACCATGATCTGGAGGTGGGCACACTGAAGGGTTGTTTTGGGGAATACTAAAGAGGGAAGAGCAGAACAGGTTCTATGTGACCTGCAGGAGGCCTAGGAATAGGAGAGGACTCTATAGACCAAGGTTCATTCTTTCACACAAAGGAACGACTGAACCTTGTTCATGCATCATCTTGTTCCCATGTATCATCTCCACAACCTTTGCTAGACTTGACCAATGGTGCTGACACTTGTGGACCTATAACTGGATTACTAGAGCTGATAAAGGCTTACACTAAGTTTTGATAAGATAGATTCACATGGTGTTTTTCTGAAGAAAGAACCATTGGAGAACATGTACTTTTTCCAGGGAGTATAAATACAACTCAATTTACAGTAACAGGGGCCTGCATATCTAGGTTTACAACACAAAATTGGTCTTGGACACTTTGGAAAACAAAGGACTATACCCCATACCATTTACTCACACTCAGGGTTTCATTGGACACCTGGTTTTGAGTTCTGAAAGTCTGATTGTGTAATAACTTGTTTATTGGAAATGATGGCAATTCGGGAGTAATCTGAACAAATTAACGTTGATAATGTTTCCACATATGTACCCCATAAAATGACACAATTATTTGCATATTATAACATAAAGCATGTAACTCCTAAAACACACCATCCCACAAAACAAGCAGTTATAGAAAGAGCCAATTATACATCAAAGGAAATGCTTACTAAACTAAAAGGGAGAATAAAACCCTCTGGACCATACTTAATAATGTTTTGTCAACACTTAATTTTCTTAATTTTAATGAAAAAAAACCAACTGATGAGAGACATGTTTATCAAAACCATAGAGGAAATAAACCAACCTATATACTATAAGAATATGTTGACATTAAAATGGAAACCAGCAATTGTTTTAAGGTGACAATAAGATGTGGTTATGAGTATCTATCCACAGGGAATGAAAAAGTATGTTTTCCAACAAAACTTATAAAGATGATATTTAACCAATGAATTGTCTTATCAGCTGAGACAGGAATGTCTTTACCAAGAAAATATCCCATGTAACTGAAAGACTCTTTCAGTTACTGATTTATTCAAAGCTTGCATGCAAATTAACTTCAAATGGCTAGCCCTAATGATTAATCACACAGAGACTGGATAAACACAGAGACTGGACAATACATAGACAGGACAGTACAAAGCCTGAACAAACACAGAAACTGGACAATAGATGCAACAGTTATCTTTTCTTCAGACTAACCATCATTTTCCTTGGAAACCAAAAACTGGAATTCTTTTTCCTAATTCAGTAGAAAGCAAATTTATGTTATATATATATATATATATATATATATATATATATATATATATATATATAATCATCCCAAATACTTAAGTTGGGGTGAGTGATTTAGGTGACTTGATTTGCTATGTTTGTTAACATTTATGGTGGTAGTTTGTTTTGCTTACCTATGGTTTATTGATATAAATCTAAGTATACTATAAATAAGTATATAAATTAGAGTATACTAACAGAAATTTAAGGATGTTTAATTCATGTATAGTGGTAGAACTTTAAAATCATTATTTTGAAATATCATATATTAAGAGAAATTTAAGGTTTTTGTTTAATTGTTGAATATTGACAGAAATTTCAGATTTTTGTTTACTGTACATTACTAGAATATTTAGGGTTTTTTTAACTGTTGGATATTAATACAAATTTAATGTCATTTTGTTTGAATGATTCCATATTTATAGAAAATTAACTGTTTTTAATTTTTGTATATTAATAAAAACTTAAAGTTATTTTTTTGAATTATTATATATTAAGAAAAAATAGTGTTATATTTGTTATTGTATATAGAAAGATATTTATATTTGTTTTGTTTGAATTATTGTTATTAATAAAAATTTATGTTTTAAATGTATATTTATAGATATTTACATTCATTTTGTTTGAATTATTGAATGATAATAGAATTTTAAAGTCATTTGTTTGAATTATTGCATATTGATAGAAATTTAAAGTCTTTTCTTAATTATTGTATTTTAAAAGAAATTTAATACTTTTGTTTAAGTTCAGTTTATTAATAGGACTTTTATGATTTTGTTTAATTATTGTATAATGATAGATATTTAAAGGTGTTTAGTTTTATTGCATAGTAAAATAAATTTATAGCTTTTGTATAATAGTGTGTGTTAACAGAAATTTAAAATCGGTTTGTTTGAAGTATTACATTTTAATCAAAATTTAAGGGTTTATTTTAATTATTGTATATATATTGAAATTTTGATTTTTAATTACTGTATATTGATAGAAATTTAAAATCATTTGTTTGAATTATACTATATTAAAAGAATTTTAATGGTTTTATTATTATTGTATGAGATTAAAACTGATTGTTTTATTGTGTATTAATAAAACTTATAGCTTTTGTTTAATATTGCATGTTCCTAGAAATTTAAAGTCATTTCACTTGAATTCGTATATTAATAGAAACTCAAGGTTTTTGTTTAAGTATTGTATACTTACAAAAATTTTTTTTTTTTTTAATTCTTGTATATTGAGAGAAATTTAAAGTCAATTTTTTGAATTATAGTATAGCAATAAGAATCTAGAATTTTTAAGTACTGTTTATTGCCTGAAATTTAAATTTGTTTTGTTTAATTGCATATTAATAGAAATTTACAGCTTTTGTTTAGTGTTATATATTAATAGATATTTATAAAGTCATTTTTAAAAAATTATTGTGTTTTAATGGAAATTATAGGTTTATGTTTAAGCATTGCATATTTATAGGAATTATATGTTTTTGATTAATTATTGCATATTGATAGAAATTTAAAGTCATTTTGTTTGAAGTGGTATATATTAATCCAAATTTAAGGGTTTACTTTAATTGTAGTATATTTATAGATATTTTGTTTTTGTATTATTTTATATTGATAGAAATTTAAAATCTTTTTCTTGAATTATACCATTTTAAAAGAATTTTATTGGTTTTATTATTATTATATGAGAAAGTTAAAACTGATTTGTTTTAATGTGTATTAATAAAACATATAGCTTTTATTTAATATTGCATATTCATAGAACTTTAAAGTCATTTTGTTTGAATTATTGATTTTTATTAGAAATTTAAAGTCATTTTGTAAAAAATATTGTATACTAATAGAAATTTAAGGCTTTTGTTGATGTATTGAATGTTTATATAAATTTTATGTCTTTTTAAATTATTTCATATTTATAGAAATTTAAAGTCATTTCATTTGAATTATTGTATATTAATAGAAACTAAAGGTTTTTATTTAAATATGTTATACTTATAGAAATTTTATGTATTTTCTTAATTATTGTCTATTGATACAAATTTATAGCCATTTTATTTGAATTATAGTATATTAATAAAAATTTAGTGTTTTTAAATTACTGTTTATTGCTTGAAATTTAAATTTGTTGTTTTATTGCATATTAATAGAAATTTACAGCTTTTTTTTAGCATCGTATATTAATAGATATTCATAAAGTCATTTTGTTTAAATTATTGTGTTTTAACAGAAATTTAAGGTTTATGTTTAAGTATTGTATATTTATAAGAATTTAATGTATCTCTTTAATTATTGTATATTGATAGAAATTTAAAGTTATTTTGTTTGAAGTAAAACTTATTAATTAAAATTGAGCAGTTAACATTATTATATATTTATAGAAATTTTGTTCTGTTAATTATTGTACATTGATAGAAATTTAAAATCATTTTCTTGAATTATATTATTTTAAGAAATTTTTATTGGTTTTATTATTATTGTATGAGAAAATTAATGTTTAGTTGTCTTATTGTGTAATAATATAATTATAGCTTTTTAAATATTGCATATTCATAGAAACATAAAGTCATTTTATTTAAATAATTGTATATTCATAGAAATTTAAGGGTTTTTTTTAAAGTGTATATTTATAGAAATTTTATATTTTTGTTTAATGTTTTATATTAATAGAAATTTAAATTCATTTTATTTGAATTATAGTATATTACTACAAATTTAGTATTTTTTAATTACTGTTTATTGCCTGAAATTTTAATTTGTTTTGTTTTATTGCATATTAATAGAAATTTACAACTTTTGTATAATATTGTATATTAATAGAAATTTATAAAGTCATTTTGTTTGAATTATTATGTATTAATAGAAATTTAATGTTTGAGTATTGTATATTATAGGAATTTTTTGTTTTTGTTTAATTATTATATATTGATAGAAACTTAAATTTATATTACTTGAATTATGATATATTAATAATTATTTAGTATTTTTAATTACTGTTTATTGCTTGAAATTTTAATTTGTTTGTTTTATTGCATATTAATAGAAATGTATAGCTTTTGATTAATATTATATATTAATAGATATTTATAATATAAATTTCTTTAATTTATTGTGTATTAATAGAAAGTTTAGGTTTATGTTTAAGAACTGTATATTTATAGGAATTTTATATTTTTGTTATATTATTGTATATTAATAGAAATTTAAAGTCATATTCTGAAGTACTATAAATTCCTCAAAATTTAAGGGTTTACTTTAATTATTGTATTTTTATAGAAATTTTATTTTTTAATTAATGTATATTGATTGAACTTTAAAATCATTTTATTGAACTATACCATGTTAAAAGGCATTTATTGGATTTATTGTTATTGCATGAGAAAATCAAAATTGATTTGTTTTATTGTGTATTAGTAAAGTTTAAAGCTTTTGTTTAATATTGCATATTCATAGAAATTTAAAGTCATTTTGTTTAAATTATTGTATATTAATAGAAATTTAAGGATTTTGTTGAAGTAGTGTATATTTAAAGAAATTTTATGTTTTTGTTTAATTATTTTATATCAATAGAAATTTAAAGTCATTTTATTTGAATTATTGTATATTAATAGAAGCCTATGTTTTTTGTTTAAATAATGTATACTTATAGAAATTTGATGTTTTTATTTAATTTTTGCATGTTGATAGAAAATTAGTCATTTTATTTGATTTATAGTATATTAATAAAAATTTAGTGTTTTTTAACTACTGTATATTGCCTGAAATTTAAATTTGTTGTTTTATTGCCTAATAATGAAAATTTACAGCTTTTGTTTTGCATTGTATATTAATAGATATTTATAAACTCATTTTATTTAAATTATGATGTTTTAATAGAAATTTTTTGTATATTTATAGGAATTTGGTGTTTTGCTTTAATTATTATATATTGATAGAAATTTAAATCACTTTATTTAAACTATAATTTATTAATCAAAATTTAACAGTTTTACTTTAATTATTGTATATTTATAGAAATTTTGTTCTTTTAATTATTGTACATTGATAGAATTTTAAAATCACTTACTTTAATTGCACTATGTTAAAGAATTTTATTGGTTTTATTATTAATGTATAAGAAAGTTAAAGTTGATTTTTTATTGTGTAAAATAAAAATAATAGCTTTTGTTTAATATTGCGTATTCATAGAAATTTAAAATTCATTTTGTTTAAATTATTTCATATTAATAGATATTTAAGTGTTTTGTTGAAGTATATTTAAAGAATTTTTTTGCTTATGTTATAATAATAAAATTTTAGTGATTTTTAGTTACTGTTAATTGACTGAAATAATAATTTGTTTGGTTTTATTGCATATTAATAAAAATTACAAGTTTTGTTTAATATTGAATATTAATAGATATTTATAAGGTCATATTGTTTGAATTATTGTGTATTAATCAAAATTTAATGGTTCACTTTAATTATTGTATATTTATAGTAATTTTGTTTTTTTAATTATTGTACAATGATAGAAATTTAAAATCATGTTCTTGAAGTTCACAATGTTTAAAGAATATTATTGGTTTTATTATTATTGTATGAGAAAATTAAAGTTGACTTTCTTTATTGTGTAATAATAAAAATTATAATGTTTGTTTAATGAATATATACAGAAATTTAAAGTCATTTTGTTTAAATTATTGTATAAAAATAGAGATTAAAGGGTTTTGTTGAAGTATTTTATATTTATAGAAATTTTATATTTTTGTTTAATTACTTTACATTAATAGAAATTTAAATTAATTTTATTTGAATTATAGTATGTTAATAAAAATTTAGTGTTTTTTAATTACTATTTATTGCCTGAAACTTTAATTTGTTTTGTTTTATTGCATATTAAGAGAAATTTAAAACTTTTGTTTAATATTCAATATTAATAAATATTTATAAAGTCATTTTGTTTGAATTATTGTGTATTAACAGAAATTTAAAGTTTAAGTATTGTACATTTATAAAAATTTTATACTTTTGTTTAATCACTTTATATTAATAGAAACTTAATTTCATTTTATTTGAATTATAGTATATTAATAAAAATTTAGTGTTTTTTAATTACTGTTTATGTCCTGAAATTTTAATTTGTTTTGTTTTATTGGATATTAATAGAAATTTACAGCTTTCTAAAAATATTATATATTAATATTTATAAAGTTATTTTGTTTAAATCATTGTGTATTAATAGAAATTTAAGGTTTATGTTACTGTTTATTTGTAGGAGTTTTATGTATTTGATTAATTGTTACATACTGATAGAAATTTAAAGTAATTTTGTGTCAAGTGTTATGTATTAATCAAAATTTAAGGGTTTGCTTTGGTTATTGTATATTTATAGAAATTTTGCTTCTTTAATCATTGTATCTTGATAGAAATTTAAAATTATTTTCTTGAATTATATCATTTTAAAAAATTTTATTGATTTTATTATTATTGTAGGAGAAAATTAAAGTTGATTTATTTTATTGTGTATTAAAAACATATAGCTTTTCTTTAATATTGTATATTCATAGAAATTTAAAGTCATTTTGTTTGAATTATTTTTTAACAGAGATTTAACGTCTTTTCTTTGAATTTATACTAATAGAAATTTAAGGCTTTTGTTGAATTATTATACATTTATAGAAATTTTAATTTTCTGTTTAAATAATTTTTATTAATAGGAATTTAAAGTCATTTCATTTGAATTATTGTATATTAATAGAAGCTTAAGGTTTCTGTTTAAACATTGTATATTGATAGAACTTTTATGTTTTTGCTTAATTATTGTATTATGATAGATGTTTAAAGTCATTTTATTTGAATCATAGTATATTAATGAAAATTTAGTGTTTTTTTCATTACTGTTTATTGCCTGGAATTTAAATTTGTTTTTTATTGCATAATAATAGAAATTTACCACTTTTACTTAGCATTGTATATTAATAGACATTTATAAAGTCATTTTGTTTAAATTATTGTGTTTTAATAGACTTTAAAGGTTTATGTTTAAGTATTGCATATTTATAGGAATTTTATATTTTTCTTTAATTATTGAAGAGTGATAGAAATTTAAGGTCATTTTGTTTGAATTATAATATATTAATAGTACTTTAGTGGCTTTAATTATTACATATTTATAGAAATTTAAACTTTTTATGTTTTATTGCATATTAATAAAAATTTATTGTTTTTGATCACTATTATATGTCAGTAGAAATTTAGATTCATTTTTTCAAATTCTTGTATATTAATAGCAATTTAAGGCTTTTATATTATCATAGATTAACAGAACTTTATTTGTTTTGATTATTTATGTCATTTGTAACCTAAAATCAGGTTGTTTGAAATTCAGTAAAATAATAGAAATTTAAATTCTTTTTGAAGTACTGTATATTAATTGAAAGGTTACATTTAATTATTGTATATTGATAGAAATTTAAAGTTGTTTTGTTAGACTGTTTTTGACAATCTTGTATAGAAGCTATTTATTTAAAATGTGAAAGTTGTTATATTTTTATATTGAGTATAGATCATTCATGTTAGAGAAGAAAGAAAATTCTTTAA